>NC_133660.1:212269059-212457431 GCF_037893015.1 Macrotis lagotis | reverse complement strand
GGTCTCATCTGTGAAAGTCTGTCCATTCCCTTCTCATGCCTTCATCAAGGACAAGAGATAATGAGAAAAAAAATCATATTTTTGTAATTGTAAAAGAAGTATTTTTAAGCAAATTTATAGGATCTCCTATTCAAGAAAGCAAATAGTTGTTGCAGCATTGGATGACACCATTCACTTTACTGTATTCTTGAATAGGTATTGAGAACATTCTAATATTAAACTGAAGTTTTGGGGAATAATGAGCTAGTACTTGATCTAACATGGTCAGGAACATGGATGTTGAGGAACCCGAGAACACTTCCTATTTGAGGCATGTTCCTCCAAGTCCGAGGGTAGGTTTACTCTCATTTAGGAACAATTGCTGATCTCCATACACACTAAGTGTTGATAAGTGAAACAAATGTTCTCAAAGTTTCTAGCAAGCTAAAGGTGTGTTTTTGCCATCCCTTTACCTCAGGAAAATATTACTCTTTTAAGGAGCTATCCTTTCATTTGGGATAGTTTCATACTGAAAGTGGCAGAAAACTTCTTTTTGCATCAAGATAAAGAATTAATTAGTGAAGGAAGTATGGTGAATATGGTGAAGGATCTATTGCTTTCTAAGATTAACAATTTGGTACATGAATGTAGTAGAAAAAGACCTTCAGTTGAATAAAAACTGTTTTTAAAAAATCTGTATGTAAAGAAACCAGATGGTGCTGGAGTCAGCTTTTCTGGCTCCCAAGAATCAATTGTTAAACTTTCAATGTGAGCATTTATACTTCAGAAGTTGGCAAAGCTAAAATCATGGCTTGGTTTATTGTTTTGCTGATTGTCCAGATTTAATGTGATGGAGAAAACATCAATAATGCAGATTAAATTTTAAAGTGTATCATCTACACATTTTTTCAATATGCTAGAATATCCATGAAAGAAACATAGCTTTCTCATAAGCTAAAGCAGTTTAGTTGCAAAAGGAGACCAAAAATGAACTGTATCATAAATATGAAAGCTCATAATATCTTGTAGAAAAGGGTGATTTCTCTGTCATATGTTACCAATTTGATGCCTCAAAGGGTAGAGAATAACTTATTTATTAAAACCTGCTAAAATCCAAGTAAATTAATATTTAAAATCTGCTAAAAAGCCAGGTAAAGTAGTACTTGTCAGAAACAAAGCCAAACTTCTTTAAGATTCTGGAAGAGCTAAATCTGCCAATCATTGTGGTTTTTCAGTTTATTTGCATGTAAATGTTTTAAAATTAGATTTTAAAAATCAAAGTATGAAAAATTAACTGTGGGGTGATTAAATAGGGAATACTGATTTCAAGGGAAGTTGCTAAGTTTTAACTGTGTAAGTGAAGAATAGGTGCCTGAATTGAAATCAATGAAGAGTAGAGGGTGAATATTGAAAAATGCAATAAAGACTGAAGAAATGGCAAAGGAAGAAAAGGAAGTTCTGTCAGAGCACTATGAAGCAACAGTTACAGCAGCTGCAATGGCAACAGGGCCCCCTTTATAGAAAGCTTCCATTCTGATTCCTGACTCATTGGAGACATCAACCTCCCTGGAAATGAGCTCAGCACCAGGTGTTGCCCTTCAGCACCATCTAGAGTTTAGTCTTTTCACTGAGAAGGACCAAAGGATGCCAAGTTTGATCGCTAATCCCACAAGTCTTATATAGAGTAGATATAGTGGAAGATGAAAGAAAAAAGAAAAGATAAAAGCTTCCCAGAGATTTGCCTTGCTCTCTATTGCCACCCATGGTTGGAAGGGAAAAACAGGGAGTAAGGGGAGACAGGTTTGGTAGCTGATTTCCTTAGTTTTTTGAACTGCAAGTTGATTGGTCAAATAGGATGAATGAAGAGCTGACTGGAAGTGCCTTCCTTCCCCCAGAGAATTGGCCTGATAAGCTTTTACATTGTCCTGGTTTAAAGGGAATTGTAACCAAATTAAAAGCAAAACACAATCTTAGTGTTCTTAGAGAATTGTAAGCTGGAAGAAGTTGTAAATGCTTGATCAGCTTAAGGGTAAAATAAAAGGTGTGCCCAATAGAAGTGGAGATATTATCAGAGAAGCAACTTCCTGTGGTGCAAATGTTCCTAAATGTGCCATTGACATCAAAGCTTGCAAACCAGAGTAGTAAATCACCCCTTAGTGTATTGGGTTTCCTCACTAATATGATTCTCTTCCACATTTCTACAAGAATTACCCTATTTCAAGGACAATTAGGTGACTTGGTGGATGTAGCACAAGAAGACCTGGGTACAAATCTGACATAGCACTCTTGTTGTGTGACCTGGGCAGGTCATTTAACCCTTATCTGCCTCAACTTCCTCATCTACAAAATGAGATTAATAATAGCACTAACTTCCCAGGGTTATTGTAAGGATAATTAAATAATAAATGTAAGGTCTCTAGTATATAATAAGATATATATATATATATATATATATATATAATAGCTATTATTTCTACTATAACCCACAGATTTTGAATGTTTCCATAGGAGAGTAAGACTAAGATTTGTGTGAATTTTGGTGTATTTATTATTACTGAATTTTCTTTTATATATGAGTATCTGTAATGTTTTATTTCTTTTGACTTATTCTAAAGTCATTGGTCATGGATAAGATTTAATTTGTCATTATTGTGAGCAGTTTGATTTCTACAAATAAAAGCACACTGATATGAGTTTGAGAGCTAGGTAAGCAGACCTAGTATATTCCTTCACAAGGTGGTTTACCTCCAGGAATTAGAGATGTTAAGTAGTAAGTAGACAGCTCTCATTCTGTGTGACATTTTGGGTAGGCACTCCAAGCATAAGTGAAAAAGAGTCAGTAGACTCTTCCTTCCATGAGCTATGAGTATTCTTTTATTTTTCACTACATCTACATTATATAAGACTTGTGGCATTAGAGATCAAACTTGGCATCCTTTGGTCCTTCTCAATGAAAAGACTATTTGCCTTGTTCCAGAATAGGATGAGGGAAACTTGCTAAATGATTACTTAATCTCAACTCAGTACTTTTTGTAAAAAAGAATGGTTGCAGATACTTTAGAGGTAAAGGTAACAAGTAAAACAAGTGTGTTGCCTATTTTGGACTTGGAGTTCAAACAGAAACAGAAAGCAAAGAAATATGTCATTAACCAGACCAACCAGGACTTAGCACCCAGTAACACAACCCTTTGGGTTGGAAAGAAGGAAGAGAATGGCACATTCTTTCTTTATTCAGCAACATGAAAAATACCTCAACCAAATGTAAAATTATAGACATGTGTTTATTTGTAATTTTGTACATATAAAGCAATGTTTAAGCAGGACCCCTTTTCCCTTCTCCTGACATAGAAACTATCATGTCTATGATCCAATAACTTTCATGTATTCTTCCTTTATTGGCTATTCCTCCCCATTCAGGCCTCCAATGTCTTCCAGGTTTCAGTCTTCCTTCTGTGAGTTGAAATATACTAAAGAAATATTTACTATTTAATGCAATCACTAACCAGTTTGATTCTTTTGCAAAATCCCAAAGTAGCTTCAAAACATTGAGAGAGGGGGCCTGGATTATCATCCAACAAGAGAAAGAGAGAGTGGAGGGAGGATATTGTCTATTTTATACAGAAAATTGTCTCATATAATTAGTTCTATTGATGTATGTATTCTCTGTTCACATCTTTCACTGACATAGGGAAGTGGCCTTGGGATTCCAAAGACAAGGTCAATAGAGTGAAACTTCAGCAAGTTCTCCTCAGGTGAAAAGGTTTCAAGCATGGTTTTAGGATTGGAATATATCTGTCATTTGGGAACCAGCCTAACCAAATGCACAATGATTCATCACCAAAAAGGTGACTCCCAGTGGATAATTTTTTAAATTTATTTTAGACATAGAAAGACTTGAAACCATTCACTAAAAAACAGATCTATATTGGTTTCCATATTGATGAGAATTGGAAAGTCATGATATATAGAGGTAGGTAGAAAATTAAAACACATATGTGAAATATATATATATATATATAAAATGGAACATCTATATGAAATCCACATATATGAGGTATGTGTAAAATATACATGTATGTGAAATATATATATATATATGATCTTTTTAAAATTCACACACTAGCAGCAAAACTCTGGCCAAGTCACTTGCCTTTTCAGTGTCCCCAGAAACTAACTTCTAAGTTGCAATGCTCTTTCCAATTTGCATAAATAAAAGGAGTTTCTTCATTTGGAATTCCATAATTTAAAGAAACCACAAATTTTATTATAATATTATATAATTATATTACAATATTAATATTTTAATTGGAATGACATTATTATCATTGGCATTTTCTCATGGAATCCCTTGTCATGCTATATGAAACATCAATATTACATGGAACACAAATTTTAAAATTTAGTTTGCAAGATTCTTTCCTTACAACACCCATATCAGACAGGAAGGTAAGTATTATTTTTCTTACAAATTAGGAAGTTGAGACTCAGAAAGGAGAGAGGTTATGATAGTCTTCTGATGAAGTCTTATGAAGTCTTCTGATTCATTTATTCAGCAAACATTTAATTAATTGCTTTTTTTGTTCTAGGTGCTATGGAAGATACTAAATTCAGAGAAATACAACTTCTAATTACATGTAATTTACAGTGTACTAGAATCAGAAGATATTATAGGTAACTTATGCATAATGACATTAGGGAGATATAAAGCAAAATCTATTGTTATCTCTTCACCACTAATGTGTCTTCTCAATATCCGTCAGCTGCTCATTGTTACAGGTAGACAGAACCCCTGAGATAGCCTGCTTTTAAATATCTCTAGCATTGAGTATCATTTCATGCAATGGGACCTAATTACAGGTAAGCCCCCACTTTAAAGAAGACTCAATAGCTGAAAACTTTATTTACATACAATATAGTTAAATCAGAGGGGGTATCTACTTTACAAATAAATTAACAGCAATTTTTTTCTTTAAAGTAGCCAGTTCCCTTTGCATGCTTAATATATGATTTTATGCAACCAAATTAGATGTAATGGTATCTTCACAGACACATCTATTATACAAAATCACCAGAAAGTGAGAATGCTGTTACAATTCAGGAACACAAGAGAAATCCATTGCACATCCACCAGGGGATGAGTTCTCCCTGGCAGCTTCATCCAAGTGTGAAACTCCCTCAACTGTGTGAAATGTTTGAAGAGGAAACACAGTGGGATACATTAGAAATCAAGCCGTTCTGTCTTGAATCCTAAATTTCCCACAGTTTTTGGCTTAATTTCACCTGTGATTTGAGTTGAGTGGGTTTATAAATTTCCCACATAATATTTAATACCCATGGAACACAAGATGTTGCAGTTTAGAAAAAAGCAAAGGAATGCAGAGTCCACCATAAGAAACTCATTTAACTTTCTTGTGTAAAGTAACCTGAGAGTGAGACTAAATTATTTCAATGGTTCTCAGTTGTGGGTATAGTCCCTACATTGGTGTAAATGTGCTTTCCTCAACTGATGTGATTTTGATCTGTGACTTTCGATGAAACCTCCTTAGAAGATAACCTCAACAAACTAGAGACTTTTTCCCCTGGGTCTTTAATAATTTGTGTGTGTGTATCAATACAACATACAGCCTGTCCATCTACTTTCGTTCACTTGTTATATGATTGTACAATGTCCTTCTCTAATTACATGTCCTCAATATTGCTTCTTCCATTAAGGCATCACTGCTGTCCATGAGCACTTGAAATAACTAAGCATATACATAAAACCACATCTTAGGATTTTAAGCAAGATAACTTTACATTAGAATCCAAAATTATTCTTAGGCATAAAAAGAGTCAAGACATACTATGTAATGATCTAAAAATTTGTTGAATTTTTTTCTTCTCCAATTCCAAACTACCTTATGATCATCTGCCCTGATTAGTTATAGAATGACCTTAAGAGGCAAGCCTAGTACATAATCATAATTAATCCAAGAGTGATGCTTTGAAAAATAAATTGACTCTGGAATCCATCTATGAGTTCTGTTAAATTATAGAAAAATTCTAAAGGTGTTAAATTGATAGGAATTCTTAAAAAACTACCTAATGAAAATGACTGGATTGGATTTCCAAATAAGTCAATAAACATTTACACAGATACGCCTCCAAATAATTCCCCACCTCCCAGATTAACCTCAAAAATTAATTTATTGCCCAGGATATTTGAGAGCTGAGGATGGGTAATATCCTACTGTATGAGTCTTCTTCCACTGCCAACACAAATCTCAGTTCATTTATTTCTTAACACAACATTTTTATGATTTAATGTGGCAAAAGCAGCAATAGCAATGCACACACACATACAAAAGAAAAGAAAAGAAAAATAATCACTTTATGATGAACTTCCGGTATTGGTTCTCTCTGAATTTAGCTAGGTTGGTCCTAGAAGAGATCTCAAAATATTTCATCAGTGCCATCCTGGAAGCATTTTCCTTTTGGTAAAAACTGGCAGAGTTTGTCCTCCACTCTCCCAGGCTTTGACATTTGAGAGTCTTTCTTCACTGTAATAACCATCAGGCAAAGTCTTTAGCAAAGGAGTTACAATAGTGGAAATTAGTAGTCATTTTTGAGGGAATAGAGTTGCTTCTACCAATGCTTGTCGGGATCCTCTCTAGAACTTCTTAAAGAGTGATCTAAGGAAATTTGTCATTGGTCAGTCAATAAGTACCTACTATGTGGGAGATGCGTTTAGCAATGGGGATACAAAAATAGTCTCCACTCTCACAGACCTCACAGTCTAATGGGTCAAATAGTCAGTATGTAGCAGAGGCAACACTTGGTCCCTCTTCTTCCAGACTTTAAGGCTAGCTGCCCCTCATACCACATTACACTCCCGAGGAACAGTAATAGTAATGACAGCTGACATTCTGTGAGGCTTTTTTTATGTCTGCAAAGTACTTTATATAAAATACGAATCATTAAAAAAGAATAATATTAAATAGCAATTACAATTATATTTTCCTCACAACTCAATTGATGTCGAAGTACAATGATTGGAGAAAACAAGATTTGGTGTGTGTGGCTGATCTCTGAAACTGTTCCAAATTAAAATATATCTCTTTGGTTGGATTTCATCTAAATGTTGTTATTGTTTGGTAGTATTCAACTCTTTGTGACTCTGTGGACCATCCTACATCAACATTGTCTGGGGGGGTTTTCTTAACAAAGATACTAAAGTAGTTTGCCATTTCCTTCTCTACTGGATTAAGGCAAATAGAAGTTATGTGACTTGCCCAGAGTTACACAACTAGTAACTGTCAGAGGTCACATTTGAACTTAGGTCTCTCTAATTGCAGGACCAGTTACTCTATGTTCTATGGCACCACCTATTATATTTCTTTTCTCAGGTTTTGTTGTTGTTTGCAAGGCAATTGGGTTAAGTGACTTGCCCAAGGTCACACAGCCAGGTAATTATTAAGTGTCTAAGCTCAAATTTGAACTCAGGTCCTCCTGACTCCAGGGCCAGTGCTCTATCCAAGGTATCACTTAGCTGCCCTACTGGACCCAAAAGACCTGTGTTCAGATATTTTCTCTGATACTTACAATGACTGTTCACAAATTGCTTTTCCTTCTGGGCTTCAGTTAGCTAGGCATATACACACATAGTGTGCCACCTACCTGCCCTCATCTAGATACTTCTCCAAGTGTACTTCCCTGGACCTGCACTGGAGAGAATCCCAGAAGAATGTACCATATTTCCCCATGTATAGGACACACCCTTTTTTGAAAAATATGAGGTCTAAAAACTAGGAGCATTTTATACAGTGGTTGTAGATTTTTTACTTGCATTTCCCTCTTTTTCTGCACTTGTTGCCTTTGTGCTTATTGTTTCACATTTGTTACCAGATTACATTTTGCCACATTCTGCTCAGAAAAGATTTTCAATTCAAGTTCAAAGTGATCCAATTTACAAAAGTAAATGGAAATCATGCTGCTCAATGTCAGTTTGGTCCTCCTCCAACTGAGAAAATAATTGAAGACAGGCTAAGGGAAGAAGAAACCCAACTGAAAATTCAATGGCAGAAGAAGGCCATGAGAGGCAAGGCAGCCAAATGGCCTGAGTTAGGGAGGAAATTGGAGATATGAACTGAAGAGCAAAGGGCCATTGGAATTCCTGTGTCTAAAAAGATAATTCAGCAGGAGGCAAGAAGAATTACTGATGGAAAAAGTGATTTATTTCAAAGAAGGATATAATTGGTAAAATGGACTGGACTAAGCATGTGTCGATGTACCAGACTTGTCCAGGGAGTGCTTGAGGTCAACCACAGACCAGAGCACAGGCAGGAGAGTTGTCAGAGCCTCCCCTAAGACAGTAATTCATCATCAAACAAAGATGAGGATGAGCTAATGAATGGGAGGTTTGACAGTGATAAGGAGTTTTATGAATTTATGATCAATAAAACTTGAGTTCAATAACTTTGTGCAATATATTTTTTTCAAATTTCGGGCCCCAGAATTAAGGAGCATCTTATACATGGGGAAATATGGAAGGTTCCTTGAGCACAGAGACTCTTTCTCTTTCCTTTTTTGCTTTTATATACCAACTTCTAAAACAGTCTTATACACAGTAGGCATTTAAACTGTGTTTAACTGAATTTATGTGGTTAATTAGATGCTTAAACTAGTCTAATGATTAGATATGTATCATGATTATACAACTAGACAAAATAAGTTGGTTGTGGGACATCCAAGCAGGAATGTGCAGGAGCATCTGGAGTTTGCTCAGGAGAAACCATTACCAAATTGTCAGTATAAATATTTATTTACACCTTGAAAACTGGCAAAATCTACAAATTAGGGCTCAATATATTGGTCTGTTGAGTTCTAGACAGGAAAGTAATAAAGAAAATGTTAATAATGACAATTATAATTTAACACCCTTGCATCCATCTAATATTCTAGCCTTTTGAGATTCCTCTTTTCATTTATTTTTTTTATTTAAGGCAATGGAGTTAAGTGACTTGCCCAAGGTCACACGGCTAGGCAGTTATTAAGTGTCTGAGGTCACATTTGAACTCAGGTCCTCCTGACTCCAGGGCCGGTACTCTATCCACTGTGCCACCTAGCTGTCCCAAGATTCCTCTTTTGTAAAGTCTGAATTAGATTTTATCAGCAAGAAAGTCAGAGTGTAAGTCAAAAAGAGATATGATCAAAATATACATATATATATATATATATATATATATATATATATTTGTGAAAGCTATGAGTGATTTTTTTATGAATTGATTAGCCAGTTAAAGAAGGCCCTGGAAACTGCTGACAAAGTAACCATTCAGAAACTAAAAATTCTAGAATCTTAGAGATGGAAGGGACTTTGTAAGTTATCTAATCTAACTACTCAATGCAGAAATCTCTTTTCCAAATCCCCCATACATGGTTATCTAGCATCTTCTTGAATAGTTTCTGTGACAAGGAACACATGACCTTATTTTCTTACTATAATTTGCCTTGAAAACATAATATCTATTTCCAAAATCACAAAAAGATATTCCCTTTAAGAGGAAATGATTCTTGGTAGCATGATTGGCATAAGAATGGGGATTTCTAAAATCCTAGACCTATACTACTCTTCACATTCACAAAATCATCACATCATCATCATCATCATCATCATCACTAGCATTTATTAAGTACTTTAAATTTTGCCAGCCACTCTATATTTTTTACCTCATTTAATTCTTACAATGAACCTAGGAGTAGGTACTATTATTATACCCTGGTTACAGATGAGGAAACCAAGGTTGAATGAAGTTGACTTACCTACAGGTACACTGCTATTAGTATACATGACAGGATTTACAGTCAGGAATTCCTGATTCCAAGTCCAACTTTCTATCAACTATGCCACCTAGCTTTTTCAAGAAGAAAAATTTCTACAGGAGACAGCCAATTGCAGTGATGTACCTTGAAAAGTCAATTCACTTATGGAGCTCCTCTCTTGAAATCATCCTCATGAGAAATATAAACCCCTAAAGTAGATTTAATATAATTAAGTCAATGAATCTTCCTTGCTACAGGCTCAACCATGGGGAAAGTAAAGATTATGAGTCTCTTCCCTCTCATTTGCCATTTCAATTAAGGGAATTATTTACGCAACTTCTAGAATATTTGCTCCAATATGCTTACCTTACTATCTCTGGCAGAAAGTTCCAATTTACTCTCTGAATTAAGGAGTAGAGGGTCTGTGAACAGTTATTTCATTTTCCAGATGAAAACTTGGATAAATGCTTATTTCTAAAGTTCAGTACAATAGAGGAATGGGCATTTAATGGGTTAATTAATCCATAAAAAATTCAATATCCAAGAGGCCTCCCTGGAAAGATTGCCCAAAAGTAGTCAAAAAGTCTTTGAGTTTTTGAATAAGAGATCCTTGCAATTATATAATAGAGTTTTGTCCTATAGTAATACTGCTAATAATTCTTGCACTAACATCTTCCTCTTATGCCTCCTGATGACCTTCTTAAAGGTTTATCTTAGGAGAGTTCAAATTTTGATAGGTCTGACCAACTTGGGAAATAGCCTGATCATGTGTTTATCTTTCACCCAAGGGACCAGTATGGCTAATTCATTTGCAACAAGAATCCAAGGTAATACATCATTTATCCCTTTAAAGGGAATTATCATATCTTGGTGAAAATCTCAGCATATTTTTTTTAAAGTCTGCAAATGTTTTCAAGTTTGATTCTTTGTACTGAAGAAGAAAACTCTGCCTTCAACATTTTAGCTGAAGTTTGTCAGTTGCAATTTGTTAAACTACAAGCATTACTACTTAAATCCAAAGAGGCAAATTCCTGCTAATTGGAATTCACTATGACCTAGCAATGTCCTCTTACATTTTATGGCAAACATGAAACGAGACAAAATTCTACATCAAGGTAAAACAAATAACAGGTTTGATTTGGGAGATTTGTCTTTTTGTTTCTTTCTTTTTAATTTATGTACCAAATAGGGCTATAGCAATGCTAATGATACTGCACACTTAGAGAAGATAGATTTCTGAAACCAATTATTCTTTAATCACTTCCCTTTCAATCTGTCCAAAAGTAAACTCAAAAATGGTCAGCATTAACAAAACCAAATCTCTTATTTTCAGGTAATTAAGATTCCCTCCTGAACTTGATTAAGTCATCTATTTAAATATTTTAAAAAGAGAATAATTAGATCTTTAATTCAACTGAAAGAAAGGGTTTCTGAGTAGGATATTGTTCCTTTCCTTTAAATCTTGTTTTTAAGAAATGCTGGGGGGAAAAAAAGAAATGCTGATAAAGGTTTTTTTTCTATTAAGAAAAGAAGAGGAGATTGAACAACATTCTTAATATTTTGTAAAAACAAAAACCTTAGTTGATAACAATAAAGGAGAATCATAACCTAACCCAAAGACATGAGTTCATTCCATCAGCAACCTTTTATTAAGCACAATATAAAGGATGTTAGATGAGACACTGCAAAGGGGAATTCAACAATCAATAATCAATTAATCAATATTCCAGATAGTGAGTTGAGCCCTAGGAATACAAAAAGAGGTAAAAGAAAGACCCTGGGGCGGCTAGGTGGTGTAGTGGATAAAGCACCGGCCCTGGAGTCAGGAGTAACTGGGTTCAAATCTGGTCTCAGACACTAAATAATTACCTAGCTGTGTGGCCTTGGGCAAGCCACTTAACCCTATTTGCCTTGCAAAAAACCTAAAAAAAAAGACCCTGACCTCCCAGGAGCTTACAACCTAATGGAAATGATAAATAAATTATGAATAATTGAATTTAACAGTAATTTGCCAAGTGGCTGCTCCATCCAAGGCACTAAGTAAACTATGATCCCTCAAGGAACATAGGATCTAATCAGGGCTAGAAGAAAGATACACAGTTAATAGTAATAAAAGGCATGGGAAAGAAATGGGAAAATAACAAAACACGTTTTGGAAATTCTTTCTGAGACATCATAGGAGGATTTAAAGCTAAGAAGGGTCTTAGAGATTAGATACTCCAGCCTCCTTTGATTTCAAAATAGGAAACTGAGGTCCTGAGGGGAAATGATTTGTCCACAGTCATTCAGATACTCAGAGCAGAGCAGAATTGAATATAAGACCTTTGATTCTAAATAAAGTGGATTCTTTCAAGTATATCTTTCTACAATCAGAAAGAATTTCATGGATGAAGTGCCATTTTATTAAGAAAGTAAAGGATGGATCGAATTTTGACCAATGAGAATGATGGGAGTAAAAACCTGGAGGGAAGATGATACACAGGAAAAGATAATGAAGTGACAGATCAGTAGTAATCCCATATCTAATAAGATGTAATGGGGCAGATAGTTGGTGCAATGAATAGATTGCCCAACCTGAAGTCAGGAAGATTTACCATGGGTTCAAATCTGCCCTCAGACAGACACTTCCTAGATATGTGCATGGGCAAGTCACTTAAGTCTATTGGCCTCAGTTTCCTCATCTATAAAATGAGCTGGAGAAAGATATGCAACTGAAAGAAAGGGTTTCTGAGTAGTATCTTTGCCAAAAAATTCCCAAATGGCATCACAAAATGCTGGGCATTAGTGACCTGACTGAGCATCATCAAAAATAGAACATAATGTGGAAGAAGGGAAGAGAAATAGAGGGAGATAAGATGAAGATGAGTAATTCAGAGACAACTTGTGCAAGGCTTTTAGGTCTAGAAAAAAACAATTAAAGTAATACAAGGTGGAAACAAGCCTAGAAAAAAAAAGATGAAGACAATCTTGATTAGTCTTTTAGAAAAGTGGTAGCAAAGGAAATTTATTTGTACCCTCTACAATCCAATCCCTTTTTAACTTTTAAATACAATATTTAAAAAAAATACTTAGAAGTATTTCTTTCTTATATATATTACATTTTTTAATCTTTCTATATTTTAAGGTAATTTGAAGTTCAAAAAATGTTTCTAAGCCATGTGTGTCTGCAACTCCTTCTGTTTGTTCCCCCCACACACACAAATTCTAATGTTCAAATAAAAAAAGACAAATGGCATCCTGTACTCTCCATGCAGGATTCTACAAAAACAAGGCTTCTTAAAATGGGGTCTACTAGAATGTGGGAATCTATGGATAGATTTCAGGGAACTTGGATGGGGGAGGGAGGAACTATATCTTTATTTCAATATAGTTGGTTTCCTTTTAAATCATGCTTTATCTTATGTACTTATGAACCTTATTCTGAAGAGGTTCCCAAATTATTAGCTTCCCAAAGGGGTTGGTCATCCAAACAGGTTTAAGGACCTTTGCTGCACTGGGACTGACAGTGATTGATGGCTATTGTCATCTTCTGGCTGGGCATTTTAGGAGAGCTACATAATGAACATATATCTGAGACTAAATGGATGAGCACCAGCATAAGTCAATGGAGAGACTACTGGAATTAAAATGCAGGAGCCAAGAGTTCCAATCCAGCCTCTGAAGTTCTTCCCCAATATGACCCAAGGCAAGTCATTTTAACCTCTGAGTTTCATGACTAAACAAAGATTCAATTCAGCAAGTATTTTATGTGCTAGATTCAGTGTATTCAGATCCAAAACTTAAAATACTGAATGATCTCAACAAGTTTATATTTTATTGAGGTCAGAGGAGGGAGGAATCATAATGCCTATACTACCTAGCTTGCAAGGAATCTGTGGGGGGAAAAAAACTTTATAAATTTTAAGGTGATATAAAAAGTAAGCTGTTAACTAGTTTTTGGCTTAGACCAGATAATTGCCTCCACTCTCCCCTTAATCTGACAGGTTCTCATATGTCACAAGTTATGGAGAGAGACACACACCAGAAAAGTCTCAAGTATAAAGGGTTTAGGGAGGGCCAGGTATGGGAAAGACTGGATTACTAATACTCCTATTGTTCCCTAGACTAGGAAATCTATAATCAAAAGAAAGCTGTTCTTTTTAATTTTCCTTAAAACACAAACCCAGATGTTTAGAATATTTCTGCTGAGGTGAAACACACAGCTGACCTCTAGTGGTCATTGGTCAGAATGAAAACCTTTGGGTTCAAAATAGAAATTAAGCATTAAGAACAAATGGAAGAAGATATGGCAAGATAATAGTTTGGTGAAAATATCATTGATGGGTTTTAATGACCTGCAAGTTCATTAAGTCAGCAGGATAGTATAACATCCCCAAAAGCTGATCTTTCCTTTTGGAGTAGTTATGAACCAGGACTTTGATTTCATTATTACAGGGAAAAGTCCTGCTCCAATGTTGATTAACAATTGCTGTGCAATGTATAGTCTTACAGGGTTCTCTGGGTCTGTGAGATACTGAGCAACTTGCTTAGGGTCAAATAGTATACCAATATTGCCCATGGGGCTTTCTGAGCAAGGATCCTGGAGTGATTTGCCATTTCCTTTTTCAGTGGATTAAGGCAAGCAGAGGTTAAATGATTTGCCTAGAGTCACACAACTAGTGTCTGAGGCTAGTTTTGAACTCGTCTTCCTGATTCAGTACTCAGTGCTGTACTTGCAGTCACTTAGCTAATTCCATGGAATCACAGAGAATTGAACATAACCAGGTAATAACCAAAATGATCTTTTCTAGTTCTAAAGTTGTTCAACCTAATCTCAGTCTTATCAATGTCAAGTAAATCTGGTGCCTAGCTCCTAAAAGGGAAGTAAAGTTTTTGTGAAAAAGAATTTTGTACAAACTCCAAGACTGTACATAAAAAAGAACCTCATGTGAATTTTTTTTAAGAATTTACAAAGAATCTCGGTTCTCAGGATCACCAAGATTAAGTTAACACATTCTAGCTGGTTTTTTTTTAAATGTTGCCTCTCTCAACAGAGGTAGAAAGGAAAGAATCTGGCTCTCATGTAGATTGTCACCTTTCTGATATGAGGTTTTAGAAGAAAGGATATCTAATCTACCTCCATACTATGTGAAACTCCACTAATTAGAGATTCATTTAACAGACTCACTGAATTTCAGAGTTGGCAAGGACCTTAGCAGCTATCTAGCCCAATTCAACTCTAAAACCAAATCCCAATATATCAGTCTCACATGTAGTCAGTCACAGGGTAAAGATCTTCAATGAGAGGGAACCCCCAACTTTCATCATTCATTCTGATGTGGGAGAAATTGGTGATGCTACCATAAAGATGAGAGGTGAGAGTTCTTAAAAGTGAAAAACTCACAACTAGCCCTGGAAGAAGAAAAACTCAGGATTTCTTTTAAATTTTACAAACCTGTAAAGTTCCCAGTTTAAAACTTCCTGGAGAGACAATAAGCTGCTTGAGTTCAGGTTGAATAACAAAGTTCTAGGTAAGAATGAAAGGAAAAGAGAAAGAAAGGAAAACAGCCATAAGAACTGGCTGGGCCCAGATTTGAGTAAGTCCAGCCACATGGAGCAGAGACCATAGTTTTCCAGCAGCCCAGGCCGGGAACACATGGTTCTAGCTTAGAGAGAGAAAATGGCCATCCTGCAAAGAAGAGAGGAAAGAAAAAGAGCACTGTACTCCTGGAGACCTTGCTTAAATGAATTTTCATGATGGATTGAACAAGAATGGTGCTTGGGGAATGGTTTAGCACCTGGATCCAAGTATTCTCCAATACCTATGCCTCAGGGGTGGCCCTCCAAGGAGTGGCTAAGACAGCGCTCATTGCACATGGATTGTGTTCTATGCACTAATTTTTCAAAGGACATGACTTTCAAGTCCAAAATGGCAATTTCCTGTGCCCTGCTTCAATTTCACTTTAGGACTACTCTAATTTCTAGAAAACTTCTAGAAATTTATACTCAATTAATCAAAAGAATCTGTGATCTCATCTATTGAGGAATTTCTTTCAACCCTATAGTTTAAAACTCCTTGATTCTTGTCCCCTTCTATGCTGCTCTCACTCAGGTTGTTTCAAAAGTTCATCAAAGGAGATCCCTCTTTCACACGTTATCAAAGGACAATTATCCTATTCTCCTCTCCACCAATTAATTGTAATATTGCAATGAATATTGCAACACAGATGCTCTCTAATTCTCAGTATTTTCCGATAATTGTATCTCATCAGCTGAATGATCTTATGATCAAGAAGCTACAAACATTCATGTTCTTACAGTACATATGTCAGGCTGCTTGAAACTTATGATCCCTGGATTCACACACACACACACACACACAAGCCATCTTGAACCTGTCACAGACCATCACAATCATTCTGCAGAAATAAGACTCATTTGGTCTCTCATTTCATTATTAATGTTGTTTTCCAGTTGTAATTTCTCCTGTCGATGTTACTATTCTTCTGTCCGGAGGAGTCTCAAACACTAATCAGTCATTAGGCAGAGCTTCTGTGAGAGTATATCAATGGGTCAGAGAAGGAAGTCATATCTGAAAAGATTCTTTCCTTCCAAAGATTGGTTTATATATAAATGTTGTTTTAAGAACAGAACTATATGTAATTGAACTTAAGTTCATTTATCATTTAATATAGCAATTGACTTTAGAAAGAAGTAAATGTTTTATATCCTATTAAACTACTGCTTTTCACTGATTTTATTAGGTAACCACATCTTCCAGTGTCCCATCAAGAAGAACAGTGTTTACCTACAGGCAAATAGCTTGCCTATATTTATTAAGAAACTAAATCTCTTAGGGAAATACCATTGGCACCAATTATTCTGGTACAACACTTGCACAGTTCAGTAATAATAGCTAACATTTACACAGTACTTACTGTGTCCTAGACATTGTCTCATTTGATCTTCACAACAACCCTGGTGGAGGATAGGTGCTATTATTGTTTTTTGTTGGTTTGGGGTTTTTTAGGATTTTTCAAGGCAAATGGGGTTAAGTGGCTTGCCCAAGGCCACACAGCTAGGTCATTATTAAGTGTCCGAGGTCGGATTTGAACCCAGGTACTCCTGACTCCAGGGCCAGTGCTTTATCTACTACGACACCTAGCCGCCCCAATAGGTGCTATTATTATCCTCATTTTACAGGTAAGGAAAATGAGCAGAGGATAAGTGACATGTCCAGAATCATGTAGCTAATAAGGATCAGGGCTACATTTGAACCCAAGTTCTGAAATCGGGTGCTCTATCTACTGCATCCCTGCTGCCTAATATTGTTTTATGTTTAACGAGTATTAAAAATGAGTTTTTTGTAGAAATATTTTTCAGCTATAGCAGCCCAAAGGATTATTGCATAGACTGCAAGTATGTGAAAAATGCATATTGAAGAAAGTCCTAATGAAGGATATCAAACTATATACTCAGCTTGACAAATTCAATCAAAAATTAATAAAAGTTATTCAATAGTCACAATTCTAAAATAATACATGGATGCTTGACATACCTACATTTCAATGAACGGGGAAAAGAGAAAATGTAATGAAGAATATATTAAAAATTCTTTTTTTAAATTTCTTCAAGCAATACCCATGATCACAGTGTATAATTTGTGAAGAATAGCTTAAAACATATAGTTGTTGATTTTTTAAAGTAGAAAGGACAAAATTTGAAAACAAACAATATAGATTCATTTATTTCTGTGAATAAACAAGAAAGAGTGATTGAAGCTCTTTATTTAGAAAGTAACTAAATACAAAAAAATAGAAACCTTATATACAAAAATATAAAGTTAAAAAAAGTAATTTTACCATGGGCCAAAGCAATTGTCAAGGGCACATTCATTCTAACTATATAATGCCTCATCAGATACATTATATACCTAATGATGGGTGTCAAACTACTTATTGTATAAATTTTTTTTAAATTGACATTTACACTTTGCAATTGAATAAGTTAATTAATGTTTGTAACCTAGAAATTTTAGTTATATTTATAAGATATCTTCATGATGGTAAAGTGGGAGACTATGCTATTTTATCATCAGTTAAGAGATCATTCAACTAAAAAAAACCAATTTCAATCTAATCAATTCATACTTCAAAGGAAAGCCAATTAATCAGTCCTGTGGTAGAATCTGTACAGCTGGAACAAAAGAGATAAATGAAAAGTTTGGGGGCATTATTTCAAGTGTCAGAAAAGTAACAAATATATTTTAACACTGCAGCATATACAAAAAAGTTTTGGTATTTAACAACATTCTATAATAACTTAAAAGCTTATTCAATAGTGCCAAAATAAATAATTTTGTAAAATCAAGACCTACTCTCATTTATTTACCATTTTATGAATAAAGATGTATAGTGAACATGTTGCACCATGGCAGAGTTACAATTCCTCTATTTGAATTGAAAAAAAGAGTTTTCTTCATTGATCATCCTTTTCATCTGATAGTAGACAAGTGAAATGTAAGTATAAAAATGGTACATTTAGTCGATAACCAAAATATTACAGGTCATAGAAAGAAGCATATGCAATGTCCAAACAAAGGTAAATGTATGATTAAGAAACTAAAATTTTGGAACCGCATAACTGAGTACAGGAAAGAGTGCTTTGTGATGTTACATAATTTCTTAATCAAAAATGGGCTATCAAGAAAGACATCAGTAATGCTCTGAAATTTTTTAAATGACTTTCAATAAACATTTTCCTGAAAATTTTAATAAATTAAATCAGATTAGCAAAATAATGATATATCTTTATATCTCTGACTAATGACTTGACAATGGATGAAAAGGAAATTTTAATTGACATGTTAATAGGTTTTGGACTACAAACATTCAAAATGAAAGCCTTATAAATTTTTGACAAAAATAAAAAAATTAATCAATTTCCATCAGTCAGCAAGGGAACTTGTAAAATTCTCCTAACAATTTCTACTACATATTTGTGTGAGCAAGCACTTTCACTTTATTTTTATTTTAAATAAAATGCAGAAATAACCTTGACGCAGGATCAGATTTAAGGCTGTGTTTGTCTGGTATTGAGCCAAATATTGCAAAACTTTGTTTTAATAAAAACATTCCAAAATCAAAATTAAATTTATACATGATTATCACATAAAACATCTTCCAAGTTATAATTTATTTTGTTTAAAAATGTTATATTCAACAAAATTTATGAAATAAAGAAATTTAATATGAAGTCTTGCAGATGACAGCATATGAGAATTTTTTAAATGTGCCCCCTTAAGATATTTATAATTATTTTATAATTGGAGTTTTATAATTTTATGTTTAGAGTTTTTATAATTATAAGTGTAACAAAAATTTACATTTCATAATGTAATATATATATAATGTAAATTTTGATTTGGAGTTTTAGAGGGCAAACATCATTGAAAATATCTTTTAAATAAGTCTAAAAGAATAGTACCAGAAGTATATTAAATTACTCTGGAAATTAATAACTTATATTTTAATGTCATCATTAAAAAAGATTTGCACAACAAAAAATTCTGAGAACCACAGGTCTAAACAACCACTAAGGTTATCTTTAAACCATGATTCTGTGACTGAAGTAAGAACTAAATGACCACTAAATTCCCTTCAAACTACGATTCTGTGTCTAAAGTAAAAAAACGACTTGAAATGTTAATGTTGACTCAAGTCCTACTTTGTTGTCTGATATGATAAAGAACCATAGTTTACCAAGCTTATATTGAAGTAATAGCTTCATTGTGTAAATAAAAGAATCACTACTAACATTATTGAACTATAAGTCCATGTTCTTATTTCAAGACAAAAAAGTATATCAACTGTTCCTATACATTACATTCTCATGAGAAGAAGCAAACCCACCTGAAGCAGCAATTTTTAATGAAAAATTCAAAAAGGACAGAATATTTATTTCTTTATATGTCCATCTCACCCTGCTGTGAGAGTCAAGAGTTCCAATTTACAATCTTAGCTCGGTCATTCTTTGACTATTTTCCCTCTCTAGGTCTCATTTCGCTCATCTGTACAGTGAAAGAATTGAACTAGGTAATAATTTCATATTTATATTCCACTTTACAGTTGTAAAGCATTTTACATGAATGATCTCATTTAATCCTCACCATAGCAACATGGTGTGGTAGAAAGAGCTCTGTATTTGGACTCAGAGAATCTAAATTCAAATTCTGGCCCTCTCTGGTCTTAAGTACCTCTGTGACTTTGGATATGCCTCAACCTCCCTGGCTCAGCTTCTTCACCTAACTAATTAAGAGGTTTAACTAGATTCTCCAAAGCCCCTTCCAACTCACAATCAAATAATTTTCTGAGATAATTCAAGTTATTATTTATTATTCTTATTTTACAGAAGGAAGCAAAGAAATGTAGTAGTACATGAAGCAAGTCTTAGGATTCTAAGCCTAGAACATTTTTCCATTCTAATCCACTATTATCCAAATGATTTCTAAGACTGCCAAAGTCACAAAAAAAAATGTGTCCATGGCGCATTAAAAGGAACTTTATTTTAATTATTTAGGACACCTATTTTAATTAGGTGAGCAACTATAAGAACCAGAGCAGCAACAAATCCCAAAATCCCAACCAACTACCAAAATTCTGAAAAATTAAGATGAACAAATTCAAAAGAAAGAACAGCATTACATTGATTAATAAAACTAAGAGCTGGGATTTTCAGGGAGGAGGAAGACTAATAAAATAGATAAATATGTAGCAAATCTGTTTTTTAAAGAAGAGGAAGACTAAATTACAGTATCAAAAATAGAAGAGAAAAAAAAGGAGTCATCATAACAAATGAAGATAAAATTAGGAAATTATCAGAAAGTATTTTGCCAAATTATGTCCAAAAAAAGTGATGGTTTATGAAATAGTTGAATACTTGCCAAAAAAAGCCCTATTAAGAATCAAGATACCTGGGTCCTACTCACAGTTCTGTGGCATGCCAGTTGTGTAACCTTGGGTTAATCACTTCCTTTCTCTGATTTGTGCCCTCATCTGTAACACTCTAATTTACCTTTTAATGAATGATTGTTAGAGGGGAGAAATCAGAGAACCAGCTAAGACCTGAATCCAGTCTGTACCAGTTAGGAAGTTGAAAAGTTGAAAAACAATCATATTTCACCATGAATCAAATAAATAGACAGAACCTCATTTTCTTGTTACAATGCTGTGAAAATATGCAAAGCGTCACATTGTAAAAACATTGGCTTGGGTCACAGGAGCAAAATGGGTAAGTATAGTTTGCCATATGAAACTGGCCAGTAAAATGAAGATCACAAAATTGTTTGTTGCTATTATAAGGTTCATTTTTTTCTCCCATAAAAAAAGAGTAATTTTCATTTACAGGGGCTTAGGGCAATTTTCCATCTAATTTGATGTTTTATAATGTCTGCTGAAGTTGTGGTGCCTTATTAGGTTGTGTGGTCGTGTAGACTTTATTTTCAAATTTTCAAGGTTATTGGTTCATCAAGAGCAAAGGAAAACTATATCTAGGTTTTCATAGACCCTGGAAAAAATACAGGCAGTTCATATCCCATGAGACAATAAATGAAGCCCACTTAGAACAACTACCCCTGTCTTAGAACCAACATCTAACAAAGGCCCTATCACATACTATTGTAGTTTAGTCACTTTTTAACTGTGTCTGGTTTGTCATAATCCTTTTTGAGATTTTCCTGGCAAGAATACTAGAATGGTTTGCCATTTCCAACTCCAACTCATTTTACAGATGAGAAAACTGAGGCAAAGAAGGTTATGTGACTTGCTTAGGGTTTTCTGGCTAGTAAGGGTATAAAGTCAAATTTGAATTCAGGTCTTCTTGACTCCAGGCACTCTTTCCACTATATTGCCTTGCACATAATAGGGGATAATAAGTGTTTTTTTTTTCAATAATATGACCTGGAATAGACCTTAGAATGAAAAACAAAAATTTTTCAAAATGGAGAATATAGAATGTTAGTCTTGGAACGGTCCTGAGAATATTGAACAAAGAATGTTAGTTACTGGAAGGAATCTTAGAATGTTGAATATATAATGTTAAAGCTAGAAGATACTAGTATAACCTCCTTATTTAACAGAAGAGAAAACTGATTCAGAAAAAAAGAAGTGGATGAGAAACAATAGAATTGAAAGGAAGAAATAATAAACGCCTATGAAAGGTAGAGAGACTAAAGAGTAAACTCAATAAAAGATAAAAATAAATTTAAACAGAGAGAATGGGATTAAAAAACAAGAGAAGACATGAGTTCAGGAAGAACTTTAAGTAGCAAAATGGATAGAGCATTGAGCCTAGAATCAAGAATACCTTTATTCAAATGCAACCTCAGAAATTTATTAACTGAATAATAACCCTGGGCAAGTTATTTAAATGTTCTCAAACTCAGTCTCCTCAACTACAAAATAACACCTGACTCAGAGTTGTTGCGTGGCTCAAATAATGTAATATTTCTAAAGCACTTTCACAGGAGATACTTAATACTTGCTGTCTTCTATTGTCTCAGTGACTGATCTGACCCAATTGACCATGTTCTTGGCTGGTTAGTAGAATTTGACCAGTTGATAGAATTGAATTTCCAGTAATCCAGACTGGTGACCTTGCTGCCAGTCAGTGGAGTATAGGCATAACAGGCTAGCAAGGTAGATGAACAGAGACATAGAAGTTCATCAAATTAAAAGAACTCTGGGGTGAGAGAAACATGAAGAAATGGGATAATTAAGGAATTGAGAAGAAAAGGAAAATGGAACTACTTTTTATTGCTCTACCACCCTCATAAAAGGAGAAAGGAATTGCAAGGCAAATGAAAAGATGGAACAGAACTAGAGATTTGCCTAAGATACATATTTTCTGCTTCAAGGTAAGTTAAAGTGAGAGGTTCATTGGATGAAAGAATAGTTTAGTAATGATTTAATTGGATGTTCAAGATCACTGGTGAGAATCAGCAGTCAAAACTTAAGAGGTAGATTGAACTGAAAATTGAGGAGGAACCTATGCCTCTCTTTCAATTGTTTTCCCATGAAATAAGGATTTAACTCATTCTAATACTCCAAGAATCTGTGTCCTCATCAATGTCAATGCTACTTCCATTCACGTAGACAAATTCCTTTGCTCTTTGCTAAACAATTTTGACAAGGATTCCCTAGGCAAGGATGGAAAAGTGATAATCAGGAGAACTCAATGTTTAAATTTAACTTATTACAGACCAGCTAAATTTCTCCACTAAGTTCAGAGACAAAAAAAAAAAACTATGACTTAGACAGTTGCAGGACAAAACCAATTAACTGTAAACAGGATCAATAAAAAAAAGACAAAGAATCAATTAATCTTCTTGATATACAATGGAAGATCCATGGTCAAAAACAGCAGTAGCAGCAGTAACTTTGGAGTATGCTCATAAATCAAGATTATCCCAATATTATGGAAACCAGGGACAACATTTCTAATTTAACAACCAGCAATCATTATTTGCACTTATAACATGTGACTTCGTCTCACATGATATTGCAGCACTCACCAAGCAGTATATTATCATCTACCTCAAGTTTCCCTAGGTGATTTTCTTTTATTTTTAAATAATATTCTATTGATGTTTTTAATAGGATTGTCATTTCCCAATGCCCCCATCACCACCAAAACAGAACACTCCTTTGTAGCAAAAAAAATCTAGGTAAGCAAAAAATGAAGAACAAAAGTCAACCTACTGATTATATCTTATAATTATTTCATACCAAAAGTTCATATAGAGTATAATCAGTCACAATATATTCTTGTCCTTTTCCATACTTGTAGTGCATGAGCTCTCTGCTTGGGAAGAGGGAGGCATTTTTGTTACTAGTTCTCTGAAGACAATAGGTTGCTTCATTAATCAGAGTTATGATGGCTCTTTCAGTCATAGAAATTGTTTTCTTGGTCCTGCTTATTTCTTGCTTCCTCAGAATTTTTCTGAATTCTTCAACTTCATAATTATTTATGGCATTACATTATTCTACATTCATATAACACAATTTGTTCAATCATTCTGCAGTTGATAGACATCCATTTTTAGTTCTTTACTCCCAAAAATTGGGTCACGAATTCTTTTGCAAATATGCCTTTTATCCTTTCTTTAACATGCTTATGATATGTGTTCAGCATGGGTATCACTGAATCAAAGGATGTTAGAATTCAATTATTTTTCTTATATGGTTCCAGAAAAATTCATAGTATACTGATGTGCCTCACTTTCTATGATCTTTTCAAAATTTATAATTTCAACTGATTGGTGTGAGATAAAATTTCAGCTGTTTTAATTTGCATCTTTTATTATTCATAGTTTGCAACTTTCTATCATGCAGTTGTTGATATTTTTTATTTCTTCTTTTGAAAACTCCCAATCCTATGGGCACAAGGGATAAAATACTAGACTAGAAATCCTTCTAGAAATCAGGAAGATCTGATTTCAAATTCATCCTTATAAACAAATTATGCAATCCTGGTCAAGTCATTTGACTCTTGTCTGCCTTATTTTCCTAAACTGTAAAATAGAGATGATAAAAGCATCTCCTTCCCAAATTGTTATCACATGAGGAAATGCTTGCAAAAGCACTTAACATAATGTCTGGTTCAGAGTTATAGCTATTAAGTTTATTCTCTTCTTCCTTTTCCTTGTCTAATGGGGACCGGCTTTTAACCTAATTTATTTATATCAGTTGCCCATATAGCTTGAATATAAGACCTTTACTGAAGATATTTGCTGCAAAGATTTTGCCCCAATTCTCAGTTTCTCTTCTAACTTCAGATGCATTGGTATTTTCTGTGTAAAAGTTGTTTCCTTTTAAAAAATATAGTTAAAATTTTCTTTTTATCTTTTAAGATGACCTGAATTCTTTATTTAGTTAATAATTCTCCCTCTACTCATAATTAAATAATATAGTTCCTTCCAAACTCCTGGTTACCTCTATCCCTTGCCTCCTGTACCATCCACCCTTCAAACTCAGAAGGAAAATTTTCAGTAAAGGGGAGAATATAGTCCTGTACTGCTTCTACAAACATTTATTATTTTCAGATTTTCCCACATCCATGTACCTCATATACTTTGAGTAAATAAAAAGTATATCCTGGGGCAACTAGTTGGAACAGTGGATAGAGTACCAGCCCTGGAGTCAGGAGGACCTGAGTGAAAATTGGGTTGAGATACTTAAAAATTACCTAGCTATGTGATCTTGGACAAGTCACTTAACCCCACTGCCTTGCAAAAACCAAAAAAAAAAAAGTCTATCACAATAGGATCATGATTTATGACAGACCTAAGGTGGTAGAATCTAACATATCATAGCTAAAATGAATCTCTGATCATACACAAACTTTCAGAGTCAAAAGGGAAATTGGTGAATAATTAGTCCAAACAATCCCTGAAAACAAATCCTCTCTGTGGAGCACTTTTTCTGTTTATCCAATTTGTGTTTGAAAAACCAAAAGAAGAGAAACCAGGCTTTCACAAAGTAGTCCATTCCATTTTTTGTAGAGTTCTAATTGTTAAAAAATAATTTCCTTCTACCAACCCTTAATTATGATATTGAATGTTAGAAGAGGAAATTACCTTCAAAATCACTTGGTTTTTTTCAGATGAGGAAACTAGGAATATAGATGTAAAGTAAAACATCTACTCAAACTCATACTTGAAAAAGCATGTGGTTAAAAAAAAAAAGCACTGAGTCCCAGTTCTGCTATTTAATTTGATAATACTGGATCAGCTATGCCCTCTCTGAGTCTCAGTTTCTATCATTAAAAAATTTCTATGATTCTATGATGGAATTAAAACCGGACATAGACATAAGGAAAAGATCATGCTTTGCTAGTCGTTCTCTTTAGAGAACTAAGGAATAAGTAGCATGGATGTGAAAGAACTTGGCTGAATCATAATAGGGCAAAGTAATGGAATTTCAAGAAGAAAGTTGGAAAACAGAATATTCACCTCAGTATCAGTTTCAGTCCTCAGTCCTCTCATCATCCCTAGCTTCATGGAAAAAGAGAAAAATCCCTGGGAGTCAAAAAATACAATGCACTTGGAAAATTATTTTGTCCTATGGAGTTATAGCCCAAGAGGACTTATCAGCCACCTAACAACCAAAACCATACTTCTCTTTCTCATTGAAATTCATGGAGCAGCACAACAGAGGCTGTCTTGTGGTATTAATTTTCCCTTATTTGATGATGAAGCCATGCAAACAGAGACATATAAAACAGTACTCCTAAAAACTATGGATGGCAATAAATTCTTAACCATGTTTCATTTTTGCAGCTTGCAATTGCACCCACCCCACTGGAAGAATGCATAAAAACAATCCCTGGTTGCAAACAAGATTATTAAGAGGTTTCTGGAGCCATCAAACTCCACTAATAGATTTAGATTCTTTTTTTTTCCTGAGATCCTAGCTTTGATATGTTGGAGTCCAGACAAGTCTGTGACTCAGTCATTCTAACCGGTGCCATATTGCAATGAACATCAGAAATAAAAAAACAACTTTCATGATCCAATCTCACCCATACAAATCAGAGTTAAAGACCTGCTTCACCTTTTTTCAACTTTTTTCAGCTATAATGAAAATTCACTAAGTAGTCACAGGGTAAGATCCCTGGAAAACCCCAGAACAGAATAACAAAATCCAATGTAGGAGAAGGTGTTTAGTTGATGGACATTAAAAAAAAAATTGGTGCCTTCCCATACCCCGAGAAAGAAGGACTTTTAAGGACCTTAAATTCTTTAGTCATAGT
Source organism: Macrotis lagotis (assembly GCF_037893015.1). NCBI lineage: Eukaryota > Metazoa > Chordata > Mammalia > Peramelemorphia > Peramelidae > Macrotis > Macrotis lagotis. The sequence continues at coordinate 212,430,863 of NC_133660.1, read as the reverse complement.
AGTGGAAGTAGCAATGGAGTGGGAGTCAAGAGACCTAAAGTCTATTTCTGGCTCTCTCATAAATACATGTTTCTAGAAGTCCAGTCCTTAGCTACCTACTGTTTACAATGAAGACATGAATTCAATGATCTCTGGGTCCTTTTCAGTTCAATCTATTTGTAATTCTGTTATTTTACTTAAAGATCACAAAATCTCAAGGCTGTAAACGAGCTCAGAGTGCCTCTTCTCCAACCTATACCAGACCAAGAATTCCCTCTAAAATACAATCACAATGTGATAATCTAGTCATCAAAGATCTTCTACTCCCAAAGACCACCATTTTATTTTGAGATTGTTCTGATTATGAGCCATTTTCAACCTTAATTTTGTCTTTATAACCCCTCCCATTGCCCTTAGTTTTACTAATGACAAGATCCCATTTAAAAGACAACCTCAAACACTTTAAAGCAGAAATCATGTCCCAACTAAATTCCCTTCTCCTGACTAAAAGAATCCCTTTGTCTTCTATTTACTTTAATCTAATATTATCCCAAGGCTGTTTATCATCATTTTCATCTGGATTCTTCTGAGCTTATCAATGGTGTTCCTAAAGTGTCAGGTCAAGTATGGCATAATAATAAACATAATAAATATTCTAGATGAATTCTGAATAGAGAAGAGAAGAGCAAGATTTTCACTTTCCTACCCTTGTTCCAAGTCAGAGATTTGTTTAAATTCTAATTCATAACAATATCCCAGTTATTTCACTCATGAATTATCAGCTTAGAGCTAGAAAGATATAGAGAACATATAGTCCAACCTTCCCCCCATTTTACAGAAGATATCAATGCCTAGACAGGTGAAGTAACTAGACTAAGGACAAACAAAGAGAACCAACTAGATGGTACCATGATTCGAGCACTGGGCTTAGAAACAGGAAGACTTGAATTCAAATGTAGCCTCAGACACTTACTAGCTCTGTGACCTTGAGCATGTCATCTATCCCCTGTCTGACTCAGTTTCCTCATCTGAAATGTGGACAAAAGAGTGCAGGGCTGTTGTGATGATATAAAGAGATATTTGTAAATAACTTGCAAGTCTGACTATTGTTATTCAGTCATTTCAGTTGTGTCTGACTCTATGATCCCAGTTGAGGTTGTCTTGGCAAATACATTGAAGTGGTTTGCCGTTTCCTTCTCCAGTTCATTTTACATGTGAAGAAACTGGGGCAAACAAGGTTGGCTTGCCCAGAGTCACATAGCTAATAAGTATCTCAAGTATCAGGCACTCAAACCTGGAGAGGAAAAGAATATAACACAGAGGAGGAGGAAAAGGAAAGACAACAGAATTCTTGGAACTAAGTGATAGAGGAGGTGCTTCCCAAAAAGAAAAAAATGGGAACATACCAAGGATAAGACAGTTACATGTCCTCCAAATAATGGTATGGATCTACAGGATATATCAAGTGATGGAGATCATATAGTGAGGATCAAACAGTCAACATGTCCTTATAATTACTTACTAAGCTAAAGGCACTGTGCTAAGTACTGAAAATACAAATACAAGCAAAAAGAAAGTGCATACCTGCCCTTAAGGCACTTCCATTTTAATAGGGAAAACAAAACATAGCAGGAAGCTGAAATGGAGATGAGGAGCAAGTATTCAGTAAGAAGACAAAATGAAGAAATCCAAGGAACATAGTCAGTGGGAACTGAAGAGAAGATTAGCCTAGGTAATCTCCTTAAATTGAGGTTCGAGAAGGAGCTGTCCAATCAGAAGGAGAAGTTACCAAGAGTGGAGGATACTTCTGAAGTAAAGGGTACTCCTGACTGGAAGAGGCTTCTGGGGAGAGTTGGAAAGGCCTGGAGGAGTGTAGCCTGGTGGAAAATAAAGAGAATCTGGAGAAAAGAACAATTAGAAGTGATTATCATCGATGGTGGCTTTTGATTAATGATTTTTCTACCAAAGGGACCAAAACAGATATTATCCATCTGTTAATAACAAAAACAAACAGCAACAAATACTCTTAATGTCTTCCTGAGATATGACAGAATATGACAGGAAATATAACATGAAACATTCTAGGACTGGTCTAATTAAAAGAGTAGAGGACATTTCTAATAATTCACAGAAGTACAGGTGATACTGTTAAAAAAATTACAAGGATGATAAGAAGCACTTAGCAAAAAAATGGAGGACAATAGAAACAGAGAGTGTTTCCTGGTAATTGAAGGAGCCAAGGACTTCAGAAGAGAAAGACAGATTTGAGAAATAAGAGCTACTTAAGATGTTGTCTGAGAATTTGTTTTGTCTTTCTATGCTATCACTAAAATTCAAGAAATAAAATGCTTCTGATCAGGGGTGGAGAGCACCTAATAAAAGCTGATAAGAATGCATTTGTCCTGAGTATTACAAATATAATCAAAAGAGTTTTATTTTTTATTTTTTTATTTTTTCAAAAGTTTTAAACTAAAAAAGGGAAAAGAGAATTCTGCCTACATTTCATCATTAAGCTAAGTACTATAAGAAATATTGAAAATGTAATATGATTTATAGTCATTTCATAAGGAATTTACACCTAGAAACTTACAAGAGAAAAAAAATCCAAAAAGGAAAAATAAAATATAACCATACGACCTCAGTTGTCAATCCCAGTCAGTGACAATAACAACACAATATTAAAAATATATGCAATACCCTTTGATACAACAATACCATTATTCTGTCTGTATCCCAAAGTGATTTTTTTAAAAAAGGAAAAAGGACATATATACATATATATATATACATATATATATATATATATATGAAAGGATTTATAGCAGTTCTCTTTATGGTAGCAAAAAAACTGGAAATTGAAAGGATATCAATCAATTGGCGAATGACTGAGTAAACTGTGGTATATGTTTGTAATGAAATACCATTATGCTATAAGACATAAAGAGCAGGATGCTTTCAGAAAAACCTGGAAAAACTTACATGAACTGATGTGAAGTGAGCAAAACAAGGAGAACATTATACATATTAACAACAATGTTGTATGATGATCAACTGTGGATAACAGCTATTCTCAGCAATAAAATAATCAAAGACAGTTCCAAAGAACTTAGGATGAAAAATGCTATACAACTTCAGAGAAAGAACTAATGGAGTTTGGATGCAGATCAAAACATACTGTTTTTTACTTTATTTTTTCATGGTTTTTTTTGTCTGTGTTTTCTTTCATAATATAATACAGAAATATGTTTTACACAATTGTACATGTTTAAATTACATCAAATTGCTTGACTCTCAGGAAAGGGGAAGGGGAGGGAGAAAAGAGAATTTGTAACTCGAAATTTTTTAAAATGCTAATTGTTTTTACTTTGGGGGAAAAGTGGAATTTACACTTGGAAAAAGAAAATATTTAAATAAAAAATATATGCAAAACTTTGTGCTAAGTGCCAGACCAATCAAACTACCAAATAACTATTTTACTGAGCTAGGAAAAATAGTAACAAAATTCATCTGGAGCAACAAAAGGTCAAGATTATCAAGGGAACTGATGAAAAATTGTAAAGAAAGGGGGCCTAACTCTATCAGTTCTAAAACTATACTTTATAGCAACAGTCATCAAAACTGCCTGGTACTGGTTAAGAAATAGAGTAATGGATCAGTGGATTAGGATAGGTTCAAAAGAAATAGTAGGAAATGACTATGGTAATCTATTTAACAAACAAAACACAAAGGCATTAGCTTCTGGGATAAGAACTCACCAATTGACAAAAATTGTTGGGAAACCTGAAAAACAGTATGGTAAAAACTAGGTATAAACTCCCACTTCATACCCTAGACCAAAGTAAAGTCAAAATGGAAAAAGATTTTAGACATAAAGGGTGATACCTTAGATCAATTAACAGATCAAGAAATACTCATCTGTCAGATCTATGGAAAGGGGAGAAATTTATGACCAACTAAGAAATAGAGAACATTATAAATTGCAAAATGGATGATTTTGGTTACATTGAATTAAAAAGGGTTTACACAATAAAATAAATGCTCCCAAAATTAGAAGGAAAACAGAAAGCTGGGAAACAATTTTCCCAGTTAGGGGTTTCGCAGCTAAAGGTTTCATTTCTAAAATATATGAAGAATTACATCAAATTTATAAGGTTACAGGTTATCCCCCCAGTTGATAAATGAGTAAAAGATACAGTTTTCAAATGAAGAAATTAAAGCTATATATAATCATATGAAAAATGCTTCAAATCATTACTGATTAGAGAAATGCAAATTAAAATAACCATGAGGTTCTACCTCACTCCTATCAGATTGGGTAAGATGACAAAAAGAGAAAATGATCAATGTTGTAGAGATTGTGGGAGGATAAGGAATATTAATGCATTGTTGATGGAGTTGTGAACCAATCCAACTATTCTGGAACTATACCCAGAGAGCAATAAAGTTGATCATACCCTTTGACCCAGCAATACCAGCTAGATATCACAGTGGATAGAGTACTGGCCTTGGAACAGGAGGACAGGAGATTGAATCCAATCTCAGGCACTTGATTTTTATTAGTTGTGTCACCTTGAGCAAGTCACTTAACCCTGACTGCCTCACATCCATGGCCATCTCCAGTCATCCTGATTCATACCTGATCACTGGACCCAGATGATTCTGGAGGAGAAAATGAGGCTGGTGACCTAGCACAGCTCCCCCCCATTCAAATTGAATTTATGTGCTTGTCATGGCATCACCTCCCTAATGTCATTTTCTGCTTTGAAAATGAAGGACAAACATTTACTAATATTAAGCCTATATCCAGAAGAAATTGTAAAAAATGGGAAAAGTCCCACATGTTGCAAAATATTCATAGAAGCTCTTTTTGTAGTGGCAAAGAACTGGAAATTGAAGGGATTCCCATCAAATGGGGAATGATTGAACAAGTTATAGTATATAAATGTTATGGAGAACTATTGTTTAATAAGAAACCATGAATAGTCAAATTCTAGAGAAGCAATGAACAAATTACAGGAACTGATGTTGAACGAAGGGAACAAAACCAAGAGAATATTTTACACATTAACAACATTGTGAGTTGATCAACCTTGATAGATGCAGTTTCTCTCAGAACTTCAAAGAGCTAGAACAACCCTGGGAAACCTGCTATGGACAATGTTATCCACATCCAGAGGAAGACAAACTAAACAAAATAAACCAAGCAAAAAAAAACCCTACAGAATCTAAATGAAGACTTAATTCACATTTGTCCTTCCTATCTCCTGGTTTTCTTTCTATTCCCTTAATCCCAGTTCTTCATGCAGAAAATGACTTATCTGTAAACATGTTAAACACAAATGCATATGTACAATATTCACCAGACTTTTTACCACTGAGGGGAAGGGGATGGAGAGGATAACTTAAAAATGGCCATATGTATGTGGATGAATGTTGAAAAACTTTCATAACATGTAACTGGAAAAATAAAATATCAATAAAAAAAACCTTTGTCTTTAAACTAATGTAGAGTGTATGTGCCTGAACAGAAGGAGAAAAAAAACTCAATAATGTGTTCAGGAAACAGATCTCATGCAGCATGATATTATCCAGACTAAACAACATATCCCAACTGTCTCCCTCTCCCACCTCTCTCCTTCCCTTTTCCTTTCCCTCCCCTTTGCTTCTCCCCTCTTCTCTCTCTCTCTCTCTCTCTCTCTCTCTCTCTCTCTCTCTCTCTCTCTCTCTCTCACACACACACACACACACACACACACAAACAGTAAAAGACCTGATAATTTCTCACATCTCACTATTAATTTATGCTTCAAAAAAAGTAAAGTTTGTTTTAAACTTGATTTTTGCCAATAAGGAAAAATGTATTTCTGTACTTTGAATCAAGGAAAATGAAAGAAGTGACCTCTCCATCTTAGAATTTAAGTTAGGGAAGGATAGAAAAACTGTGCATAATCTGACATTTATCCTAGATCTTAGGGAAGCAGATATTGCAGTTTTCAGAGAAAATAGATAGGTACAATTCTCTCTGGTCTAAAATTCTACAAGGGAAGTCAGTTCAGAAGGAATGGGAAAATCTTAAGAACGAAATTCTAAAGACTCTAAGATAAAACATTTCACTGAGGAGTAAAAAGAGAAACTTTCTAAATTGAACAATGTGAATGCAAAAGGGATTTAACAACCAGCTCAAATTTTTTAAAGGCCTATACAAGTTGTAAGCAAAGACAAGCAATAGAAGCTGAATCAAAAGTATTGGGATCCCTGTAAGCATAATGTGAAAGCATTACAGAATGAGAAGTTGAAGAAAAAAGTCAAGTACAACATAAAAAATTTCCTTTTTTTTGTTTGAACTATTATGGGAAAAAGAAAAGGAATTATAATAACCTAACAAAAAGAAGGCAAATCTTCTTGATTCTAATTTCTATTATCTCTTTCAAACAGAATGATCTTTGCAAAGGAAAGGAGAAAACAAACATGACTAATAGGGAATTGAAGCTGAAGAAAACTAGGGAATCCTCAGTTCTACATGAGTGGCAGGGCTTGTCCTCTTCCCCAGTTATCTATTTGCTCTTGGTGATTTCAAGACCCTGGGCCCAGATGTACTATATCCTTAGGTATTGCAAGGCCTGGTCAATGAATGGTTGGGCAATGTCAGTGAAAGACTAGAGGGCAAATATTGACCTGAACAGACAAAAAGTAAATCAAATGGAGTGTGTATACTAGAGTGAGTCCTTCACAACATTGTCCCAATATACCTTTCCAGCCCCATTTCTAGAATTTTGCCAAAGGGACTTCACACATTCTTTCTCCTCTCCATCCCTTTTCACTGGCTATAACTGCCTATATATAGCATATAGTATAATTTCTTCTCACCTCACATTCATGTTATGCTCTCAGAATTCAATTCAAAAAATACCTTCCATGTGAAACTTTCCCTTGATTCCCCTTTTGATTTTGTTTGAATTGATTTGATTAGAGGGAATCAAATCTGCTAATTCCAAAAAAAAAAATCTGCTAGTGCCCTCCATCTTTCAGTTTACTTATGTTTTGTTTCCTCTTTAAGAATACAACTTTCTCAATGTAAAGACTGGTAAATTGCCTCCTGTGGGGGTGGAGGGAGGGAAGTAAGATTATGGGGGAAAAAATCGTAAAACTCAAAATAAATAAAATCCTTTTTTAAAAAAAGAATACAATTTTCTTGAGTGCACAGATTGTTTGATCTTCCAGTGCTTCCCACAGTACCTGGTATATCTTTGGTGCTTAATAAATGCTTATTGAATGATTCTCTTCCTTGGCAATCTTATATTTGGGTCTTTTTTTTTTCTTTACATGTGCTACTTTGATATGTCTTCACTGAAATACTTCATACTAATTAAGTAGGATTGCTAATTAATTAATCTAAAGCACTAATCAATGGGGGAATTGATTCATAATATCATGAGAATTGTCCATGTAAAGCCTGAATAACCACTTGGCAGGTGCATAGTAGAGGAAATTCATGCTTCATTCAGGGAGGGACTGGGATGGATGACTTTTTACATCCTGTCAACTTTAAGATTAAAAGAGCACAGAATTGGAATTCAAGGAAATGGATTCAAGTCTTGCCTCTTTCAGGCAACTATCTGTGTGATTTTTAGGCAAGTAACTTCAATTGTTAGGCTTTTTCCTTGTAAAATTGACAGATTGGATGAGATTTCTAAGGTCCTGTTGAGTTTAGAGGCTATATTGAAGGAGTATAGGTGGCAAAGCTTGGGCTGGGTTTCAAATGGCGTACAGTGTGTTGGTTTTAAAATGCATTCTTAGAATGACTAGGAATAACTGTTTTCTAGGAAAAGGGTATCTCCTCTAGTGAAATACAGTCCATTATTTATAATCTTCTCTCTTAAGTTCTATAACACTAAAATGTTAGGATTTCCCTTCTCCAGGAGTCTAGGGGTGGTCTGGTTACTCATATCAAACTCTAGAGACAGACCCTACCCTGTTCTCAAAATGAGTCACCTAGTTTCATTTTTGAATCTGGACCATTCCTCAAAGCATATGTGCAGGCTGAGAGTGGGGTCTTAAGGAAAGTTTATTCAAAAAGACAATCTAATTTCACCAGGAGACTTGAGGAAGTTAGGCAGTTTCGAAGAAGCCATAATAGAAAAGATTCCAAAAGTCATTGTTGGGTATGTCCTTCAAATTAGGAAAGGGTGGTCACTGAAAGAAGCCCAGAGTTCTTTCTGCATTGGAACCTGGTACTATAAGACTATCTTACCTTTGTATTGGTAGTTTCCACTTCTAGGATAGTGTCTGGAATAGGGTTAAGTGCCTAATAATAGATTGTTTATTTGCTTAGTGATTAGAAAGAGCAGTGAATTTGAAGTTGGAAAATCTAGGCTTGAATCATAACTTTGCCATTTACAGATGTGGGGATGGAAATTGTCCAATCTACAAAAAAAAAAAAATCACTGAGGCAGAGCTCTGAGTTAATAATACTGTCTTAAAGGGTTCAGGGTCTCCTCCAATGAAGTGAAACTCAGATCTTCCTCACAATTTGACATGCCTCTTTCTTCCAAGATTTTAGTTTTATAGTTTTATAGTGTTTGATACTCAGACAATGCAGATGGAGCAGATCAAAAATGCAGTCTTATTCATGGATAGATTCATGGATAGATTTTGCCCTTGACCCTCTAGGAGGGTCTACACAAAATACAAAATCCCATTAGTTGACAAATGGGTTAGTGAATAGATCTTTTTCAGACCTTTCTTTACCTTTCAAGAGGCCCTACTAAGCCAATAAGCACATTCATGGACAGGGTTGATAAACAGATGTCAAAATAATTGGTAAAAAGATAGCCTGCAAGTAGGCAACCATGGTTAGTCATTGGTTAAATTCTCATAATAATCTCCCTATGTTGAGCAAAAGAGGGATGAGAAGGACTGGAGGGGCAACAAAAATAACAGGGCTTTCCATGTAACTGAGTCACCTTTGCCACACTGGGCTTGATCACCATAGCCAAAAAAAAAAAGTGAACTTAAAATCTTCAGTTCACAGCTCTGGAGCCAGATATGTAGAATTTAAAAATCACTACCTTTGAGAATTCATAGTAAACTGATTAGCCATGGTTGGAAGAAAACTGGGATCCAATTAATCATATTCTGTGAATCCATGAGCTAAGAACTTAAGCTGCATCTTTGAAATGAAGATAAATTATACACTGTCATTTCTTCCTAAATATTTACATAATAATAATAATAACATAGTTCCTACTATGTGCCAGAAATAGGCACTTTAAAAATAACTCATTTGATCCTAGCAACAACCTTGTGAGGTAGGTTCCGATATTACAGACGAGAAAACTGAGGTCACACAGCTACTAAGTGTCTGAGGCTGACTAGATTTGAACTCGGGTTTTCCTGAATCCATTTATTCCTAAAAATATTTTAAAAGTGGTAAGTTCATCATTTCAGAAATGTTTTCATCTAATTTGTGTTTGATCTTTGATCAGAAGAGACATGATATCACCTGAGAGAATGAAACAGAGTGACAATATGATAAAGTGGAATGACCATTAAACTGACAGTAGACTAGTCCAGTCCAATTCACTAAGATACCTTCAATAAAGTCACATGCATTCTATGCTCTTCTCTATGTATAGATTCCACTGGACAACTTGATCCTTTCCAGTCCTACCATTTTATGTTCTAAGGTTCATTCTAATTCTGAGATTCTAGGTTCTAAGAGTCTTCAGACTCTACCACATTCTGTTTTAAAAGTTTATTACTCTTGCGCCATTCTCTCTTCTCTGTTCTCAGCTCCCTTCCAATGCTTCCATTTTATGTTCTAAAACCCATTCTAATTCTGATAGTCTAGGTTCCAAGAGTCTCTCCGCTCTACTACCAATCTATGTTATAAGCATAGTTCATCATCATTCTGCTATCTTTTATTCTCTTTTCTCAGATCCCGTCCAACCTCATATTTTTCCCTCAGAAAAACAGGGATGAGGATCCTTTCATGATCTGCCTCTCAGGGCTGTTGAGAAGAGAGTGCCTTGTAAATTGTAAGATGACGTACAAATGAGAACTAGTCTTGTTTTTGAGCCAGGTTGCACTCCACACAATGTGAGGACAGAAATACTAACTCAGTGAGATAATTCAGGCTGGTGGGAGGAGCAGTAGAATTGGAATCAACCCACTATGGAATTCCAGCCCTGCCTCTGACTTAATTCTCAGATATTGGTTGAATCACGTCACTTCTCCTGGCTATGCTTCCTCCTCTTTTAAATGAGGGTTCCACACCATGCGATTTCTTAGACCACTTCCAGGTCTCCTATCACCTAATTCTATTATCACCAGCATCTTCTATTAAGCAGGGCCGAGGTATGAGGCTCCTCTTCCCTTAGGCACCTAGAAAAGATGTTGCATTACACTTGATGGACCTGGCTGAAAAATCACTCTGCTCTCATCCAACCCATTATGCAATTTTGGCAATCAAGATTAGTATTATTAATATTATTAGTTAATCATATTGAAAAATATTAATCCCACCCATTGCCAGCTTTATGCTGTATACACAGAAAAAAAAACTGCAAAATTGAGAAAGGGATAGTCATGTTCATGTTCCCCAAGAGCATCAAGCAACACACACACATTCCAACTTCTCTCTTGGCATATCAAACATGCTATTGTTTACATGTCCTTCCACATTGACCTCTAAAAGCCTCCTGGGGAGGGGGGGGAAGAGTCTGAACTTGTGGCCCCAAAAGTATAAGAAATTCAAAGTGTGAAAACTCTCCAACAATACAATTCAGCAATTCTTTTTTTTTTTAATTCATGATCTTGGAGAGGTTTCCTGGGATACTATAAATTTAAATTCACTCACCCCACCTTCACTGTCATGCAGCCAGTTTGTATAAGAGATGTGATTTGAATCCAGGGCTTCCTGACTCTCACTATAGCATGCTGTCTCATAAATGCCTTGGGTTTTTTGTTGTTGTTTTTGCTGTTGTTTTGATGCCATTGCACTGACATCAAAAGGGAAGAGACTTCTCTATATAGATAGAATAGAACATGATTTGCAAACTGAAAACTTAGAAAGTTAGTTTTTCTTAGAGGCCTAATCATTTCTAGGACTGAATGGTCCAAAGGATAACTGTATATATCTATATCAATGATGACACTGGTGGACTAAATAACTTACTGGGGAGTCGTATAGCCAGGTTTGGACCCAGATTTTCTGAATTCTGTTGTCCATCTTATCATACCATACTGCCTTCCAACACTGATTAAAAGGGTTTAATTTGATGCCCAATTGGAGAGGCAGTAATGTTCAAAGAGGCAGTTCAGGTTCAAGTCTCATCTCTGATTTACATTAGCTTTGAGTCCCTGGATACAATATTTAACCCTTCAATTCTCTAAGTCAGGTGTATTCAACCCTTGGACATAGGTCATATTCTATCCTCAAAGTCCTTGACAAATTTTTGTTGGGCCCAGAAGAGCTGAAGGGTTGGTCACCCATACACTAAGCAATTCTCAAAGACACTACGATACAGATAATGTACTGACTAGCATTGATAAAGGAAATCTCATTTTCTAAGAATTCCTTATACTAATGAAATCACAGGGCCATTCCCAAGTTCCTGAGTCCTAGTTCAAAGAGCTTACTGCCTGTGTTCAAATCTTAACTGAGGTTTCTGGGACTTGGTTTCTGAAAGATGTAAGATCTTTGGTTTCTGAAAGGGGTTGGACAAATAACTTAATATTCCTAGACCTTCATTTTTTTTAAAAATGAACAGGATGAGTTTTGCAGGTCTCTTACAGTTTTAAATCTATAATCTTTATAATTTATGATGTCAATGAATAGTCAACTTCCCATGATCCTTCTTGGTCCAAATCCTAAGAGTCTTTGACCATAAAATATGGCAGAACAAACTTAAAAGCCTTTCTAACTCTAAATGTCTATGATTGTTATCTTATGGCCAAAAATATCTCACTTCCAACATCCTCCAATTCTGACTTTTGCCTTCATCCCCATATGGGTGTCCTGACAAACCCAGCATTCAAACTGGAGAACTAAGGAACCAGAAAACAAAACAATCCACATCCCAAAGGGAGAATAGTGGTCACAAAGCCCATGTTCCTCCCTGAACCTCACCCTACTTCCCTCCCCCATTTCAAATCACTGAAGATAAAGGTCATGCAAGTTGGTGGGCCTGCTGGCTCCATGCCAGGTGAGTAAGGCACCCTCAGCTAGGGGGCCAGCTGGGCTATTGTCTGATTTCTCCAAATGGGAAGACTGCTGCTGAGTCTTACAAAACAGGCCTCTGCCACCCAGTAAGCAAATCAAAAGCCAAGAACAAAATGACATTTTTTGCCAGTTGGCCTTATAACTTGAAATGGCCCTGTGCCAGCAGTTACTAATTGGTTATTTGCAATGAGATGGAAAACAACGTTGTTGATGTGAATGCAGTTATTATTTGGACTGTTCACCCCTAGAATTGAATTAGTCCCTGCTGTGAAAGTCAGCCCTGCCTGCCATCTACTATTCACCCCATTTCTTGAAGGCTAAATAGGTGAGAATGACTTACTCAGAATGAGGGGGAAGGCAGCTTCCATGGGCAAGTACATTGGAGCAGGAAGGAGAAAGGAAAGGTTTCATTGTATGTTGGCTAGTTTTCCTTTCTAATTTCTCATCAATCTGATGGAAATTGGGAGTCCCTAAGAATTCATAAAATCTAAAGCTTTCTCACATTGTGGCATGAAATAGTCATCTATTAAAACAAAGGGAACTGGATGATTTGCTCTTTCTCATAGAGAACACTACTAACCCCCCCCCCCCATTCCTTGCACATGCTACTGCTCTCCCCTTGCCTGAAGTGGTGCCCTCTCAGAATTTCTACATCCTTTCAAGGCTTCACTCAAGTGACACCTCTTACTTAAGACCTTTGATGATCTTTTCTTTCCTTTAACACTTGTTTTTCAGTCATTTCTGTCAAATCTTACTCTTTATGACCCCATTTGGGGGATTTTCTTGGCAAAGATACTTGAATGGTTTGTCTTGTCCTTCTCCAGCTCATTTTACAGTTGAGGAAACTGAGCCCAATGGGATTAAACGACTTTTCCAGGATCACATGCCCAGTAAGTGTCTGAGACTGGATTTGAACTAATAAAGATAAATCTTCCTGATTCTAAACCTAGTGCTCTATCCACCATACCACCTAGCTGCCCTATCCTTAATTTTTATCCCTTTACACATTTTTTTACTTTGTGTATATTATCTTATCTGAAAATCTGTTACTGCCCCACTAAAATAGAAACTTCTTGAGAATAGGGCCTTCCTTTTGCTTCCTACCACCTACTTCAATGTCAAGGATTGACACTGAATTGAACTGAATCTCTAAGATCCCGCCCTGCTCTAAACAGGCTACTACAACTCTCCAAAAACATCTCCAAATCCTTTCTCTTGCAGACTTTACAGAGGAATGAATTCTAAACCATCAGTGACAAGGAGAATGACAGAAATCTGATAATATTAGAATCAGTTGATTTGGGTCCATGTCCTTTGGAGATTCTTACTGGCTTCTGCATGTTATGTAAGCAATTAGAATAATACCTGTTCTTTCTAACTCATAAGGATGTTATAAGATACTAAATATGAGCTAATGCTATGTGCTTAAACTTTATCTAAAGTTTTGGTCAGTTCTTCACAGACCATATTGATGTGATCAATGAGGAAAAAAACCTTAGTTCCCTCCGACACAATGGGGGTTTTTTGTTTGTTTTGTTTTGTTTTACTCTAGAATAAGACTAAAAGATTGTTGTGAGAGACATACAGACTAGGAAAACCTTTAGATACCAACTGATGAATCCAGATGCCTTCTGAATAGAAGCATTAACCACTCTACCAAAAGAGGTTTATTATCTTCATGGATCACCTCTACGATGCCAGTGTTGGAGCATGAATTACATGAAGACTACTATTTAATACAGGATACTGGGACATAGTGAGAAGAGATTTGGAACTTCAGCACCTGAGTTGGAATTCTTAACTCTGCCATCTGGGCCAATCAGTCAAAAAACATTTAAATAAGCCCCTACAATGTGGCTGGCATTGTGTAATATGCTAGGTAACCTTGAGCAAATTGCTTTCATCTAAAATCCTAGATAGAGAACACTGACTTTGGAATCAAAGAATCTGAGGATTTGGATCTGGAAGCTACACGAGAAGTCTATTATTTATAGACACCATAGATTGTGCAGATTGTAGATTTAAAACTATAAGAGACCTCCAAAATTCATCCAGTTTAATGTCTTCATTTTAGAAAAATGAAGGTCTAGGAATATTAAATTATTTGTCAAAGTTCAAATTCTGCCCAAGTCATTTACTGCCTATGTGATTTTGGACAAGATACCTTCATTCTCTATTTCCTTATTTTCAAAATGAAGATTTGTATTGTATGAGTTGTAAGGTCCTTTTTGCTCTAAATCTGTGATTTGATAGCAAGTAGCATGGAACCAGTTTCCCTCCTTGTGTTGACTTAATTTAGGTAATCGTTTCTCAAACCAGTGCAAATAGAAATCACTATCATTATGTCAAACGTTCCTGTTCTTTGCTATATAAAAAGTCAGTCAATTGTCTGTCTTCAATTCTGGCACCTCTCATATGCTGGACCCAAATCTCTAAAAGACTTCATAATATTTTCACCTAGAAATCACCCAAGCAACTCAAATTTAATATATCTAAAATAGAATTTTCTATCAAATCCCCTCAATTTACTTCCTTTTTCTGAGATTGTTTTATTTGCCAGGGCTACTTTATAGCCTTAGATGTTATTAAATTCCATGGATTCCACCACTGCCTTATCTCCAGTGTCTAATTCCTCATTTTTACTGGAGGGGGAGTAAGGGTTAGGAAGAAAAGGAAGAATCATGGACAAGGCAACAAACACTCCATTTGGACTATAAAGAATGTGTGGGCACTAAATAATTGCCCAGCTACGTGTGAGTGGGCAAGTCATTTAACCCCATTGCCTTAAATAAATAAAAATTATTTTAAAAAGAATATGTAGGAATTTAGCAAGCCAATGTAGGCGGGGTTGGGAATTCAAGAAAAGGTGTTTCAGGGATCAGGAACAATGTGAAAAAAGTATATAGACTTGAAAGTAGAGAGTGAGCCCATGGAAAACATAAAACACCCAATTTGGCTGGAATGGAGAATGTTTGAATATTAATTATAATATCTCTGGAAAGGGAGTTAACTGTATCTCATTCTGGAGGGCTCTAAATCCCAGAAAAGGAGTTGTGATTTTATTTGCACCATCCAATTTCATGGGATAATATCAGAGCTGTTGGGTGAATTGTATTTCAGAACTCTTTTCTCCTTTCCATAATTGTTCAAAGTTCTGAGATTGTACTTAGTGTCTAAGAAATAGTCAGTCTCAAAGTTCCATGAAGTTGCAAAAGTGCAACAGAAAGAAGACATCGGAACACTTTGCATTCTTTCCACATTAAGGGAATGGGTTGTGAAAATAAGTGAGCATGTTGATAGAGCACCTGAAATATGCCCTTCTTAGATGTGGAACGCCCCTCCAGAAGTTAGCCTAGGGTCAATGTGTTCTGTGGGTCTAAGTCTCAACAATAAAAAGTGGTCCATTAGTTACCATCAATATGTTTGTGATATTTTTCCTTCATTCTTGAAGAAGACCAAGACATCAGGGAGGTGACACCATGATGTGCACGTGAATCAGGTCTGAGTGAGAATATTGCCTCATTTTCTCTTCCAGAGTCAGCTGGATCCAGTGGCCAGATATGGGTCAGGACGACTGGAGATACCCGTGAATGTGAGGCGATCAGGATTAAATGACTTGCCCAGGGTCATACCACTAGTGTCAAGTGTCTGAGGTCAAATTTGAACTCAGGTCCTCCTGACTCCAGGGTCAATGCTTTATCTACTTACTAATCAGGCAAGCACACAATTCATTCAAAGCAAAGGCATTTAATAAAATAATATAGTGAGAAAAAGGTCAAAGGAATGACCCTAAAATTGGAGCACACTCTCCCGCAAATACATACATCAATGAGAAGAGTGAATTCAACTAAGAAGCACAAATAAAAGGACTTACACATGGAGAATAATTGTAACTATATATGTACATATACATACACATGGAAGAAGAACTTATATTATGGTGTTAGAGGGCCACTAATGTCTCCTGGGATGGTCATCACATTGCTCCTTCTAATCCTGCTCCATGTTAGTATTACGTGATGCATGTAATCTCTGCCAGACATGTGGCCTCTGATAGATGAATGGATGAAGCATGTAATCTCTGTTAGGTGTTGCTTCCTACAAGTATCTCATAACTACATGCCTCTATTGAGCTCTGGACTTTTTCTGTCTACTGACAATTTGGGTATTTCATCTCTTCAATGCAATTCCTAAGCCTCTTAGTTCCTCTCTGCCAGGATAGAGTAACTAGAATGTCAATTCTTGAAAATGATAGGTCTTCACTTCTTTCATCACAGCTAAGATATGAGGCATCAATCCATTAGAGCACAAGTCAGGGTAAGTGTTCTCAGGATATGATTAAATCTAACTTTTATCTAACTTAAATCTCTTCTCTACTCACCAAAAACTGAATTTAAGCAGAAATCCATCCCAAGTTTCTGACTTAGGGTTAGAAAGTCTTTGTAACTTCATAAATTCTGATTAGCAAACTACACCCATTCAGGATCATTTCAGAGACTGCCCTTTGAATGAACTGATGAGGGTTGTCTAAGTCTGACTTCATTCACTCCCCCTCCGTGCCACCATCATTTTCTCAACCCTGTAACATTTGGACATATAGCCTATAGCTAAAAATCCCCAATAATTGAGAAATTCCCTCCCTCAGAAAGTAGTATTTCCTACTTTGAGACAGTGCTAATCCAGAAAAAAAATTTTCCCTTAGTTTAAGCAGAATTATATCTCTAAGCTTCTACCTGTCTCACCTGGGAGCAATGATCATATAGGTAATAAGTGGCAAAAATGAGATTTGAACTCAAGTATAAGGGCTGCCAAGTACAGTGTTCTTGCCAGTGGACTAGAATCTCCCACCAGATTGCCTCCAAGAAAAAAAATGCATCCCTTTTCCCTGTGCTAACTCTTCAACTATTTACCTACTACCCATTACCTCTCTAACATTTGGCAATCCTAGGAAGTTGATTTTTTATCACTGAATTTGGAGTCAAAAGATCTGAGTTGAAATGACAGTATTGCTAAGTATCAATTCAGTGACTTTGGGCAAGTTGTTTCCCCTTCTTAGGACTCAGTTTCCTTCTCTGTAAAGTAAAGGGGTGGACAAGATGATACCTGGAGTCCTTTCCAGCTCTCCATCCTACGCACAAAGACAGATTTGCCATTAACACCATTAGAGGTAGACAGTTGGGGGGTTCATGCTGTTTTCTGAGCTTAACCTCAGGAACCAATGCCGGTTCCAGTCAGCTTAAATAATTAACAGCATCATGATGTTCTGCTTCCTACATGTCTTACAATGGTAGAAAACAAGTTAAGCATGCTCCCATTGTTTTCACTGCCTGCCTTGTTAACTCAATCCAGACACTGTGTTCCACCAAGTTATCATGTTTTTAGGAGTCATGAAATCCCAACATTCCCGTCCCTCTTACTATCCCAGCATGGAACAGAAAATGGGCTGTAAAAATTAGAGGTTGTTTTAATTGAATTACTCGCCTAATGGTCCTAGTTCTCCAAGAACTGCTTACCGCTTCACAGGTCAAAGAACTCTTTGTTGCTCAGTTTAAAACCAGTAGATGTAAGTTGGATGAATATCAAATATTATGCTAATATCATAGAAAGGCAATTCAAGAAAATAGTCTGTGAAAGACAAGCACAGAGGGTAGAAGACACTGAGCTCTAATGCCATACTAAAGACTGGAGAGAAAAGTTTCAAAGTATTTTTAGTGGGGTTTCTTTTTCCTCCTAGGGATTGTTCAGAGCTTTTATGTTCCGAGATTTTGGTCCTTCCATATATTTAAGTGTTGGTTTTATAAGCTGTGCTCTCTTTAATGTACATTTTCTGAAACCTTTGCTGATGCATTTATTTTTCCTGTGCAGAAATGTCTGCTCAGGGGACCCCCAGCAAGGGGGAGTCTGGGATTTTCTCCTCGTTTAGGTGTTCATCGCTGAAGTCCCTTTTGTCCACACTGTGGTTTTTTCTCCTGTTGCTCGCTGCCCCTCATCCCTCTACCCTCTCTTCCTCCCATTAATATCCAACAGGATATTAACAGTTACATGGCAGAGTGGATAGAGAACCGGCCCTGGAATCAGGAAAACTTGAGTTCAAATCCGGCCTCGGACACTTAATAATTACCTAGCTGTGTGACTTTGGACAAGTCACTTAACCCCACTGTCTTGCAAAAACCTAAAAAAAAAAAAAAAATACACCAGGAAGGAATTGTTCTTCATCCCTCATTTGGTGTCTTCTCAAATTCCATCTCCTTTAACTAAACTCCCAACTCCCCCTCATATAGCCCTGTAACTCTACATCTATCACATTCCCCAAGGGACCAACACCCCACCAACTGGTCCCTCTGAAGAGATCACTCAGGCACCTCTGCCTAGTAAAATGTACTTATATCCTGAAATCATTGTCCCTGAAAATAGACAACCTTTTGAAACCCAAAGGTTTCAAAATAAAACAAAACAAAAAAGTTCAGTCGAGTTGCTGCCCTTAGAAAAGATCTGGTTGCATTGATCAAACTTGTCCCTGTTTCCAGCTCTATGTTAGCTAGTAGCAAATTAGGACCATTGGCGTGCTCTCTTCACCAGTGCTGTGACTCCTACTTGTGTCAGTACCTCCTCTTGAATTCAGCTTCTGGGATAAATTATAAACTTCTTGGCTTAGTTTTTAAAACCTTTCACACTCTAGCCCCAATCCACTTCTCAGGCCTCAGTGTGTATACTCTGAAATCCAGCCAAATGGATCTTCCAATAAACAATGGAAAGAATTTAGTCCTCTCCTTCATTTTATATGTAATAAGGTGCTCACTAGTCAATGAGTCAGGGTAAAGGGAATAAGCATTTATATGAGACCTACTGTACTAGTAGCTGCTTTTCAATTATTATCTCATGTGCTCCTCACAGCGACCCTGTGTGGTAGGGGACAAACAAAGGTTAATTGACTTGCCCAGGATCACACAGTTATGATCAAATTTGAACTTAGGTCTTCCTGACTCCAGATCAGTATACAATTCACTCTTCTATTAGCTACTTGCTGATTCATCCTCATAAAAATTTTGGGTCATGAATAGGCCTTCAATCACTGGTTCTAGTCCACTTACCCATAGAAAAGAGAAAACTGTTGGTTTAGCTATAGAGCCAGAACATGGGTTAATAGAAAAGGTATTAGTCATCCTGGCCTGTCCCTTTTGTCCTGATTTCTTCTTGCCTGGTTGCACTCTGATGAGAGAAGAGAAATCATTCTTAAGGAGAAAGACACATCATCTGAGAATATAGTGATTCACTCTTTGTCTCTTTGTCTTTATTATTCTTTCTAGATCAAGGAGATTGGAAATGTTTACAGGCATATGACCTTCAAAAGACAGGAGGATGAACTTCCAGGAGGTCTAAGAGTGGAATCTGTAAGAGCTGGGCTCATTAGCAAGTTCCCCTGTTACATAAAAAAGAGGAAAATAAGACTTGAGGAGACTCCCCTCTTTGAGAGAAGAGATAATGCCTTATATCTCTTTATATCAACTATGAGGCTCATAGGTGCTTTTGGTTCAAGAATGAATGAATGAATGAAATTGATTGCCGAAGTCAAAAAACCAGAAGTCAATTATTCTGTTTAATCTAGAGCTATTTCAACTATACCATAGTTTTCTCTTTTGATTTCATCATCCCTACATAAATGAATTTCACTCAGAATCACTGAATGTCAAAATTAGAATGGACTTTAAAACATGAAGTTTTAGGGGTGACTAGGTGGCGCAGTGGATAGAGCACCAGCCTTGGAGTCAGGAGTACCTGAGTTCAAATCTGACCTCAGACACTTAATAATTATCTAACTGTGTGGCCTTGGGCAAGCCACTTAACCCCATTTGCCTTGCAAAAATCTAAAAAGAAAAGCATGAAGGTGCTTAGAAGGAAGGCACTTTTGAATATAGAATGTTTACACTGAATGACAATTCAAATATGTCAGAACTGGATTCAGTGTTAGAACAGAAAACTAGCTTTAGAGTTGGAAAGGACTTTAGATTATATTGTGTTAGAGATAGACTAGATTATGGCACATAGTGGGATGAATAAGATTAAAAGCTGGAAGACAATTTTCACACAAATATCTTTTTTATAGTGGCTAAGAATTGGAAATAAGAGGGATGTCTTTCATTTGGGAAATAACAATAAATTGTGAGATATGAATGTGATGGGATACTATTATGCTATAAGAAATGATGAGCAGGATAATTTCAGAAAAATCTGGAAAGATTTACAGGAACTGGTATAAAGTGAAATAAGCAGAACCAGAAGAACATTGTATATGGTAATAGCACTATTGTATGATATGA
This sequence comes from Macrotis lagotis, assembly GCF_037893015.1. Lineage (NCBI taxonomy): Eukaryota > Metazoa > Chordata > Mammalia > Peramelemorphia > Peramelidae > Macrotis > Macrotis lagotis. The sequence continues at coordinate 212,410,343 of NC_133660.1, read as the reverse complement.
ATTACTTAGCTATTCTCAGGAATAAAATGAACAATCCAAGGCAATTACCAAAGAACTAAATATGAAGCAAACTATCCACCTCCAAATTAAGAATTGTTCTTGTTTGAATACAGATGGAAGCATACTATTTTTCACTTTCTTTCATTTTTTTTCTTTTATTTGAATCTTCTTGCACAAAATGACTAATATGTTTGCATATTTATAACCTATATCTAATTATTTACCACCTCAGGAAGAAGGAAGGGCAGGGAGAGATAGAGGGATAGAATTTGAAACTTAATACTTTTTTTTAAAATTTTTTTTAAATTGTTAGGAGAGCTAGGTGGTATAGTCCTGAAGTCAGGAGGACCTGAGTTCAAATCCAGTCTCAGGTACTTATACTTACTTAGCTATATGACCTTAACTCCACTGACTTGTCAAAAAAAAAAGTTTTAATACTTCATTGGAGGGGAAATAAAATATATTTTTTTATTTTTTTAAACAAAGTATTCCTTTAGAAAGGAAATCTAGAAGAGTTGGAAGCCTTCTAAGCAAATCTCTTCATTTTGTGGATTACATTGTTGTTGTTGTTGTCGTCCTTCATTCTTGAAGAAGACTATGACACTGGGGAAGTGACATACAAGGAAATTGGATTTAAATGAAGGAAGACTGTGCAAAGTCACTAGCCTTACTTTCTCCACCAAAGCCACCTGGGTCCAATGACCAGATTTGGATCAGGACAACTAGAGATGGTCCCAAATGCAGGGTGAGACCTTGGACTTTTAAAGTTAGGTCTTTCTCAGGTCACAGTTTGATTGAGGCCAAGTCCATTCAGTCATTAAGAATAGGTAAGAGAGGGGCGGCTAGGTGGCACAGTGGATAAAGCACTGGCCCTGGAGTCAGGAGTATCTGGGTTCAAATCCATTCTCAGACACTTAATAATTACCTATGCTTGCCTTGCAAAAAGCAAAAAAAAAAAAAATAGATAAGAGAGAGTTGAAGCCAAGAGGCCAATAACAACAACAGTCTACAAATGAAGAAACTGAGACCAAAAGGAGACTTACTTGTATCCAGTGACAGAGCAAGTGACAGGCCTAGAATTTAAATCAAGATTCCCTCACCACAAATCCCAAATTATTTCTGGTAGATGTCAAGTTTGAAAACACTTTAAAACAGTGAATGTCAGAGCAAAAACGGACTGGAAAATTCAGAGCATAGAAAATTCAGAACATAGAAATGGAAGGGATATTAGGGTATATGGTGACAATCTGGTAGCTCAGAGCAGAGTCAGAAATTTCAAATCTAGCCTCAAAGTTCTGAGACCCTATCACGAGTCACATAACTTCCATTAACATACAACACCCACCTCACAAGGTTGTTGTGAGAATCAAATGGGATAATAAATGTAAAATTCTTTACAAACCTTAGTTTGCATTAGTTTGTATTATTTTTATATTGATTCCAACCCTTACCATTTTACAGGTTAGGAAATGGAGACCCCAAAAAGACAAGTGCTTGGTTCAAGTGTCACTTGGAGAGTTAAAGTCAAATTTGAAATTGGATCATATGACTCAAAATGAGTGATATTCTTTAGCCTGTGTGGTCTTCCTCAGTTAAGCTGCTTTTAAAAAGATAATAATTTTAAACAACTAAATTTTTTAAAATTCAAATTTAAAAAAATTTTTAATGTTTTTAGATAAAATGGGCTCCTGGAGAAGGTTTTGGAACAAGATGAAATCCTGTTAATGTAATGCTTCATTGCCTTCATCTGACAGAAGTTGTCAAAGAATAGCTAAAAGCAACAAGAAGCAAAGGATAGGGGGTTTATTAGGCATCACAGAATGAATGAGGAAGTAAAATGTAGAAGAGAAAAATTCTAAGGAGCCAAAAAGAGCCTCTTCTACTTTTTGAAAAGCCCAGTCCCCTGATCTCTTCAGCACAGTCCCAAATGCAGAATCCCCACAAAAGATTGCTTCCTCAGAAAAAGAAAGGACTGTCCTCCCCAGCCTGACCATTCATTTCCTTTTTTTTGACAGTTTTTCAGTCCTACATGTCACTGTTGTTATACACCCAAACCCCATTTTCCTGGAGCATGCTTGTGCTTTTAATAATTATCACATTTGCAGAAAAGAAAAGACAAAAAACAACAGTCAGGGAAAGCTTCACAAATGACTAACTGTGCCATTGATGGGGTAAATGTGTTAAATGTTCACAGCCTCTTCTTCCCTTGGGATGCCTATAAGCCATCCCTGGTTTCTGAATACTAGCCTTTGGTAGAAAACATGAGAATGGGGTAATTTTTTTCAGTTGTGCACTATAAGAAACAAAATAGGCCAGTTTCAGCTTTCTCCTCACCTCCATTCTCCACCCAAGCTTCAAACTAAGGAGGGGATTCAACTAAGGAGGTTCAAAATGAATGGGCTGGAATTGGTGATAGGAAGACTTCAGATTCAATCCTGCTTCAGATCCTTCTGCATTATATAAGCCTGGACAAGTCACTAAATGTCTCTCAGCCTCAGTTTTCTCATCTATAAAATGAAAATAAAATGGCACCAATTTTACTGTTGTAAGGATCAAAAGAAATGATACATAAAACCTATTTTTCAACCCCTAAAAGCACAATGTAAATATGAACTGCTATTTTTAAAAACATTTTTGAGCCCCAATTGTGGATAGACTTATGATCTGGAGAACTCCCTCTCTCACTATAGCTGAAAAGGAAAAGCCCACCATCATGGTAGAGTGGATAGAGAGTGTTAAGCTGCGAATCAAGAAGACCTGAATTCAAATTAGGCCTCATACACATAGTTGTATAACCCTGGGTAAGTCACTTAAACTCTGCTTGTCTCAGTTTCTTCATCTGTAAAATGTGCATGATAATAAAAGTACCTATTGTTGTGAGGATGGCATGAAATAATCATTGTAAAGCATTTAGTTTTTGGCTAAAGACCTTGTCACATAACAAACACCACATATGCTACAATTATTATTATCTGATCTTTGCTTGCTGACCTGCATTGAAGAAAACATGGCAGCCTCTGAAACCAGACCAATCTGTTTTTGAATGTTCTAGTTGTGAGCTAGAACCTAAATCAGATACACTTCTTCCATGAAGTCTGTCTCTATCAACTGGATATCCTCTCACCTAAGAGTGAAAATTATTCCTCTTTCTTCAATGGGACTCATACCATTAGTTCTTTGTCTGAAATTCTCCTTTATCTGAAAAGAAGATGGAGAGAGTGGAAAGCCCATTGAGCCTGAAGTCAGGCCTTGGATGAACCATTGTTTCACTCTATGAACCTCAGTATCCCTTTCTGTAAAATAGAAATAATAATATACCACCTACTTCAAAGAATCAATGGAAAGAAAGTGCTTTATGAGGTAATAACCAGCAATGTCCTTTTGTTGTTTTATTTTAAAGATCTTGTTGAAAATCCAAATTGCATCTGTTTAATGATCCTATTGAAAACAGACTTATTGGCTTTAATCTAATGCCAGCGATTGAGAACTAGATTTGTTTTCCTCTATTATGTTCAGTAGGCAAGTATGGTTTACCTAATGGTTAGGAGCACTTTTTTTAAATTAAAGTTATCACATTTTATTAAACATTTTAAAGAACAAAGTGCTTTGCAATGCTTAAGGCCCTAGATTAATGTGGACTGAATTAATATTTTCACTCTCCCTTGTAACATGGTTTCATTGAGGGTACCTGTTCTTAAGCCAACATGAGATTGTAAACTCTCGGAGATCAGACAGGGCCCCTGTGATATGTGACTTTATAACCCTAGCAATCAATCAGTCAACAAGCAGTGATAAAATACTTAATGTAAGGGTTGCCAACCTTTTTAGTTCTTTGTAATACCTGGTTTTTTTAGTTACCACTCCCATGCCAACTATTCAACCAAAAAAGAAATAAATTCTAGAACTTATCACGTATGTTGTCATAAGAAACAATCATAAGAAATTGTTTAATTTTTTTGTTCCCCAAGGGTATTCTGAAAAGGTTATAAGTTCACTGACTGAAAATCAATTTAGTGTTTCTGAAATATTTCAATACAATAATATGGAGCATGCCAAACAATCCCCATATTCCTTTTCAAGCATCTAATATAATAGACCAGTTAGGGGTATATGTATACAAGGTTGGGCTATGTAGCAAGTTCTTACTAAATATATTTTGGTCATCTTTCAAAATACAATCCTAGGTAGAATAATCTAGTATTATATCAAACTATAGAAGTTTTAATATACTATCATATTTTATAATATATAATATGTTGTTATATCAAGTTATATGTATATACATATATATAACAATTATTATGCCAAACATTTAAGTGCTTATATGCCAAATATATCTGTGATAAACTCTAGGATACAAATACTAGCAAAAACAAAAAAGCAAAACAGCATCTACCTCAAGGAGCTTATATTCTAACAGAAAAATGAGCCAAAATAAAGAAAATTGAAGAGAATGAATGGTAGTATTTGCAAAAAACTCACCAATAAGAGTTTATCTCATTGCTTTCTTCTTGTACAAGGGTGATAGGGTTGGGGGGGAAGGGAGGAGGCATTGGGGAGGGTTGTTGAGGGGTGGAGAAATGGAGTGATGAGGGAGGAAGAGAGAAAAAAAGGAAGAGGGAGAGAAGAAAGGAAGAGGAAAGAGGGGAAAGAGAAGGAGGAACAGAGAAGAAGAAAAAATAAGGGAGGGAGGAGAGAGTAAAGGAGAAAGAAGAAAGAAGGGAGGGAGGGAGGAAGGAAAGAAGGAAGGAAGGGAGGGAGGGAGGGAAATAATAGTTGTCATTTATATAGGGTTTAACAGTGATCAAAACAATTTAGGTGTTTTATTGGACTTTAGTCCTTACAACCTTCAAAACTTATGATGTAAGTAGCCCTGCAAGTATACTTATCTCCATTTTAAAGATGAGAAAGGTGAGACTGAGAATGATCAAATAATATTCCTAACATGACACAGTGATAAAGCTCAAAGTTCATCTGACTCCAGAAGTCTTCCTCCTACACCACAGATGCCTTCCCCAAATGGAAAAAAAAAAAGTTCTACTCAGTGGTATTCAAAAATACCACAAGCTTCTCTGAAGGGGCCTCTGAAATAAAGCCAAATCATTAATGAGCAGCTTTAACACACACCTTATTATTATTTACCATTCTTTCATGTTTACAGTGAGCTAACAGTGCTAGAGGCATTGTCCAGAACATAAAGGCAGACACAGTCTCTTTAACACAAATAAATCAAACTCTGAAATATTATATTTTTATTTGGACTGTGGGCTCTTAAAAAAATAATATAGCCAAAGCTATGTTTTTATTTCCTTCCCTAAGTGCCAGGGTTGGGAAACACTAATCATAGCAAATGGCAGGCTTTAAGACTGTAGAATAACAGAGACCTTCCAATCACTTGTGAGAGCACATTTATAAAACAATGAACAGCTTCTCAGACTGTTTGAACTTCAAGACACTTGAGAACATGAAAGTCAGAAAGGGCCTAGACAGCCATGGCTTCATTCATCTCCAAAGAACTCTTCTTTCTCTTCAGACTTTCTCCACCATGCTACTGTAGGCTCCTCAGCCTGGAAGTTCATACTGACCTTTCTTGTGACTGCCTATTTCTTCCCCAAACCTCCATTTTTAAGGAACAACTTCATTTTTATTCTTTTCTGGGCACCCCTTCTAAGAAGCTGGATTTCCCAGAACCACCTTCTTCTTCTTCCTCAATTTTTTAGTTCTCTTCCCCATTTGACTCTAACATCCTATGGGCAAGGACAGTCTTTTTATTTGCATTATATTCTCAGTATGAGAGGTCCCAAAGGCACCCAGTAAGCCCCTACTTGTCTCTCCAGTACCTCAAACATTGACTGGAGGAAATCTTACATCCCAACCACAGGTGAGGAAACTGGGAACCAGATACATGTGAAATAGATGACCATGGGTCAAATTACCCAAATGTCTTAAGTCCCACCCCTTTTGCTGCCTTCACTTCACTAAGCTGTCTCTCCGTTAGCATCTGGGCTTCTGGATCTGGACTGATTCTTTCCACCTTCTCAGCTCTCGGCTTTCCCCAACAGTCCAGCTGTTCAGCCAACATTCCTGTTTATTTCTAAGGTTAGTGGTTCAGCAATCATGCCTGGTTCGAATTAGCTCTCTTTGGACACACCTTTTAAAATAAATCAATGGCATTTGCATTTGTTATTTATTAAACCAGAGAGGACTTTCAGATTAACAAGAGGTGAAATATCCCCAAGCTGACCCAAAAGTGGATGGGAGCAGCCTCCCTTAGCTTCTCTCTGCTCTATGATTATTTGAATCAGTCACAGAGTTTCCTCAGAGGTTTATAGCTGCATTGGGTCATTCTTACACCTCATGTGTAATAATTGGACCCAGGATTCCCTGAATTGCCTCTTCCCTCTATTGGGGAAGCTGGTTTAGGTCCTCCTGGGGGAAGCCAAAATTCAACCCATCACACCACCCTAGAAGTAAAACTCTATATTAGAATAGGATGTCTATTTAAACTTCCTTTTCCTTTGCTGGGCTTTGTTGAGTTTGATAGAGTCTACAGGCTTATAAGGCATTACAGAAGGGGTTTTTTTTTGAGCCTTTTAAATTCAGACCCAGATCCAGATCCAGATCCAGAGAGACTAAGACTTCTTCTAGCCAAATATTCCTAGGTCCATATAAGTTTTATGGCTATTATATACCTCCAAAAGATTTTAACAGTATTTTATTTCTCCCAATTACCTCCAAATGATTTTAATAATATTTTATTTTTCCCAATTACCTGTAAAGATAATTTTTTAAATTCTTTTTTTATAATTTCAAATTTTCTTCCTCTCTCCCTCATCTCCCCCCTCCCTGAGATAGTAAGCAATTTGATATAGGTTATATATGTGCAGCTCCAAAAGATCTTTTCACTCATTGATGTAAAAAATGAACAAGAAAACAGTCATGTTTAATGAACCCAGATTCATCATGGTGAGAATTGTGCTTGGCCCAATTTCCACCATCACCACTACCAAAGCCCAACTCCACACCAAGGGCACCCTGACCCACAGTCTTAGGCTTCGGTTTCTCTCTTACCCTATTCACCCACTGAGCACACCCCCCAAACATATATAAAGGATCCTCGTGAAGGAAGAAGAGAAGGAAAAACCCAAAGACTGGGGGGGGGGGGGTGCTAGAGGAGACCAAGGTAGGAGAAGGTCAAGGTTGGGATTCCTAGGCAGGGTTTATTCTTTTAAGCACATGTATAAAATCATGGGATTCAGTACTGAAGGAAACTTTAAGAATTCATTGAATCCAACTCTGTCACTTAATACATGAAGAAACTGAGACCCAGATTTTCCCAAAGGCAATTATCTCATGAAAACACTATTTTAGGTCCTAGGGTAGGTAGATACTCAAATAATTAAGACATGACCACTGCCTTCAAGACCCTTGCACTCCAAGAGGTAAAACATTATACATATTAATTCATGAATTTGAATGCTAAGAGTCAATTCTCAAGAGTCTGCTCAAGAGCTCCAATGGAGGTTTTGGGCACAGATATCAAAGGTGAAGATCAGAAAGACCAAAAAAAGTTTGAAGCAGTATAAAGGTCATGCTTTGCATGTAGTCTTTTTCCCCAAGTCAGAGAAAGACAACAAATAGTCTGCCCTCTTCCTTCAGCAAGATTGGAAGTAATTTCTCCTTTATTTACAATTTCTCCTGCCATAGCTTGTTTGTACAGTTATTTTGATGTTCATGCCCCCATTAGATTGTGAGCTCCTTGAGAGCAAGGACTGGTTTTCCACATATTTTTGTATCCCTGGTACTTCCCATAGTGCCTGGGATTCAGTAGGCATTTAAACAAAGTTTGTTCTTGTTGTCTTTCATTCCTGAAGAGGACCATGAATGACATCAGAGAGATGATTCCATTCCTTGCACGTGTAAATTGGATTTAAATGAGAGAGGATTGTTCACTTTCTCTTCTGAAGCCATCTGGGGTCCAATGGTGAGATGTAGATCAAGAAGACTGGAGATGGCCCTGGATGCAGTGAGAGACCTTGGCCTTTATAAGCTAAGGTCCTTCCCAGGGCAATGTATCAATATATGAAAATGAGCAGGAAACTGGGATGTCAGTAAAAGTTAGTCAGAGCATGCTTGTTCCTTGCAAACATGAACAGTGGAAAAGCAGAAAGCAATGATTGAGGTGGTTTTCTCCTGTTGTTTAAGAATTCCAGCTACTAGGTCAGTAATGACATGGGAGTGATGGGCTCAAACCTTCTCAGAACCTGCTGCCATTTGGAGGATTGACATTAAGCAGATAAGCTGTCATTTCTTTTGAAAAAATGGCCAGCTTATGTAAATAGTAGCTTCTATTGAAATACATGTCCTCTTGCTTCCATCTTGAATATTCTTTTATCTGAATTAATTAAACTGCATACTAAATTAATGAACTTTTGCACAGAGGCTTGATGGACATACTGAGGTGGAGAGGAAAGGAAGGGGTGTAACTAAAGAGGAGAAGATAGGAACCATAGATTGAATAAGACCTGTTATTCAATCGTGTCCAACTCCTCATGATCCATTTTGGGATTTCTTGGCAAAGATACTGAAGGAGTTTGCCATTTCCTTCTCTAGTTTATTTTGCAAATGAAGAAACTGAAGCCAACAAGGTTAAGTGATTTGCACAAGGTTACCTAGTCAATAAAGGTCTGAGATCATATTTGAACTCAAGATGTCTTCTTTAATCCAGGCCCAGAATTTAATCCTCTGCATTACCTAACTACCCCACCTAGCTGAATGAGAGTATTCCTAGATAAAAAAGATGCTGGATATATCAGGGAAGTACAGAAGTGGTGTGGGGTGGGGTGGGGTGGAGTGCTGATTGATTGAATGTCATTTGCTCTAGGGATCTGACAATTCACAAGATTAAATTGTTAGCCCCTTTGTCACTTGTTACTAATGAATTGTTTTCATTCTCTAAAGTTACTGTTTTTTACTGAGAATTTTAAGGAAATATTGTAGGTTGGAGGGGGGTAAGAAGAGAGCAATTCAGAAGACTGGAAATATTCAAACATTTATAAACCATTGGAAATTGAATCTGTCAATCAAACAACATTCCACTCCACCCTACTCCGTGTTTCCAATAGTACTTTATTATTGCACCCAGAATCTTTTTATCTAGGAAGCTCATTCAAACTATGGCTCCTGCTTCCACCTCCTTAGTCACATCCTTTCCTTTGCTACCCAGTTCATTACCAATAGCTTTTGTGCAAAAGCTCATTACTTAACTAAGCAGTTTAATTGTATTAGAAAAAAAAAAGGTAATAAAATGCAAGCAATAAAGTGGATCAGTCTATATGGCATAAATTTGAGATGACCTGAAATGTTTTCTAGGAAACCAATGGTTTTCAGAGTTGAATGCAGACAGGATCCTGTAGCAGAGAAAGACAGAGAGATAACCATAATCTGTCCAGTGGCCACTATCAGAAATTTGTTAGTACTCATGTAGATGTTTAGAATGATAAACTACCTAGATAGCATATATGATAACATAGCTGGGTAATTGCACAGTCTTTGGAAAGACACTGGCATAATTTTTGCTATTCATTGCAAAAGTCTGATTCTTCATGATTCTATTTAGGGTTTTCTTGGTAAAGATAGAGTGGTTGATTATTTTCTTCTCCATTTTATAAATGAGGAACTGAGGCAAACAGGGTTAAGTGACTTGCCCAGGATAATGCAGATAGTTAGTATCTGAGATTTGAACTCACAAAAATGAGTCTTGCTGACTCCAGATTCAGTGCTGCATCCCCTGGGCCACCTCTCCACCATGTAATTGTTGGCAAACTGTTAGATGGAAGATGCTAGTCAGAAGCTGTAGATAGGCATAAGATAGTTTTTCAGAATCTCTTTGGACATGTAGATAACATTATATCTCAATAGGGAGTGAATACTAAAACCAAAAAGGAAAACATGCAACTCGCCTGTCCATATGTAAAGAATTTCCTAGTGCTAAAGATTTAGCTTTGGACATTTACAATCTGAAATTTCTGACTTGCCCATCATTGCTAAGTATTTCATTGTTCTCACCCAAAGTTATATGGTTGAAAAGAAATAAAACCAAAGGATAGGATAAAAGATGTACTCTTACGTGAACTTTCCAGCAGTATTGAATATCATTAAAGCAACAGAAAATTAAATAATCATCCACCTCCTACCAAAAAAAAACCTAAGACATGGGCCTCACATTCAGCTTCCCTATACCCAAGTCCTTTATACTATATACTAGATTGTGCAGCCCAGAAAGCTATTTATTTATATATGACTGACCTTGAGTAAAACTTGTTATCCTGTTGACACAGTTCCAAATCAATGGATATATACTGTATTTCTTCATGTATAGGACACACCCTTTTCCCAAAAATTTGGGGTCCAAAAACTAGAAGCATCTTATAGAGTGGGTGTAGATTTTTTTACTTGCATTTCCTGCTTTTTGCACTTCTTGTCCTTGCATTCATTGTTTCACATTTGTTATCGGTATATTGGACTATGTTTTGTCACATTCTACCCAGAAATAATGCAGAAAAGATTTTCATGCAATAATGAATTCAGTTTGTAAAAGTGAGTGAAATCCTACTGTTGAACCTCAGTTTGGTCCTCCTCCAAATAAGAAAAGTGGCTACAGGAAAAAGAAATCCTCCTGAAAATGCCACAGCAGAAGAAGGCCATGAAAAGCAAGGTAGCCAAATGGCCTGAGTTAGAGAGGGAATTGATGAGATGGACTGAAGGCCATTGGAATTTCTGTGTCCACAAAGATGGTTCAGCATGAGGCAAGAAGAATTGTCAATGAAAAAGAAATGACTGATTTCCCAGGAGTACACAATTGGGGCTTCAGGTTCATGAAACAGAATGGACTATGCCTGCCTTCACTCACAGACTTGCTCAAGGAGTGCTTGTGGTCAACCCCAGACCAAAGCACAGGCAAGACAGCAGTCAGAGCCTCTCCTCAGACAGTGATTCGTTATCACAGATGAGGACAACCTAACGGATGGGAGTTTTGACAGTGATGAGGAATTGTATGAATTTTATAATGAATAAAACCTGAGTTCAATAACTTTATGTAATACATTTTTTTTTTCAAATTTCAGGTTCCAAAATTAAGATGTGTCTTACACATGGGAGCCTCATCTTATACATGAGGAAACACGGTAACTTAATTTCAAGTACGGAAAGGCATGGACTCTAACTGCCACAGTTTCCTCAATTGTAAAACTGAGGAAAAAATTAGCACCTACCTCCCAAGGTTGAAAAAAACAAAACAAAAGAAGTTAATATTTGTAACGTGCTTTACAACCTTAGAGTGCCATATAAATGCTATTATTGTCATTATTTATTATTTTTTTGCCTTAGAAACCAGGAGGGGTGGAAATGGCAACATGGGGGTAATGATCAATCTTACTAGACTTACTGATTCCATCAATGCAATAATCAGGGACAATTTTAGAGCACCTGTGATGGACAATACCATCTGTACCCAGAGAAAGAACTGTGGAGTTTAAATAAAGACCAAAGTCTATTACCTTCAATATTTTTATTTTTAAAAAGTATCTTATGTACTACATAATTTTGCTGTCTCTAATATTTTATTTTCTCCCCAAGGATCTGATTTCTCTCTCAACACATTCAATTTCCATCAATGTATAGTATGGAAGCAATGTAAAGATTACCAGACTGCCTTTTGTGGGAGGATAGGGGAGGGAAGGAAGGGTGGAGGAAAGATTATAAAATTCAAAACCCCACAGAAAATGATGTGTAGAAACTACTATTGTATATAATTGGAAAACAAATAAAATATTAATTAAAAATAAATGGAAGAACTGAGAAATATTTTTTAAAAAATAAAATAAATAAAAATAAATGTTTTCTAGAGTTACTGAAACTTTAAAATACCATAACTCCATGGCACTTTCAGATCAAACCATAAGGAATAATTTGCCTAAAACAGGGATATGATGAGAAATGAAAAGAATACAAAAGGAATTTTCTGATTATAAACCAGATAAAAGTTTACAGAGATTAAAAGACTAAAGAAAATAATTATTCAGAAGATGGGCATAAAGATACCAAAGGGTTTCTCAGACTACATATCTGGGTGTGGCTAGTTGGGGGTTAGCATCACAAAAGAGCTAAAGATAGCCAGTGAGGTTATTAAGGAAAAGAGCAGTCGGTCCCAGAAGCTGCATAGCTAGTAAGTACCAGCAGATGGTAGCAGAGAGCAGCAGCATCCCTTGAAGGGATGTCCAATTAATTTAGCAGTAACAGTAGAAGATCCTCAACTAATACAACAGCTGCAAAAGAAGGGAAATGAAATAGCCCCTGAGACCTCAACAAAGAATGTGGCAGGAAAGGGGCAATGGCAGAAAACCACAACCCAAGGAAGATAGCAGCTCACTTTCACCAACATCTGTGTAATTTCAAAGACAAGCTTCCATCCTGTGTTTCCAGGTTATATACTCCCTATGTGTACACTCTACACTGTCACACATGTTTTTGACATGTGTGCCCTTTCTCCCACTCACGGGATTGGATAACCTATGGAAAAATATGTCCTTGGGGGGTGGAGTGCTATATTAATCTTGTTTAATTCAGTCCAATATTAAGACCTTTTTTAACCCTGTCTCTGTCTTGCAGTGGGTTAGCTATGCTTTTCAGCTTTGTGTCAGCTATAAATTTGATAAACATATCAGCTATGTCTTTTCAAAACATTAATATATATGTATATACATAAATGTACAATACATGCACATATATAAATGTATACTCACATACCTGTGTTTATATCTATGTGTGTTTGTGTGCATGTACACAGCCCAGTACCAAACACAGATCCTAAAGGACACTTCTTTCTGAACTGGTTTTCAGTGATTAATAACTACTCTTTGGATATAGCCATTTGACCATTTACAAATTCACCCAATGTTATTATAATCCAGCACCATCTTGTTCAAAAGGACAAGAGAAATTTTATAAAAAGCTTTGTTTAAAATGAGGCGAATTTGATAAATTCTACTCCTCTGATTTACTAAATTGAAATTATCTAAATTGAAATCTTTTTTTAAAAAGGAAAGACAGTTAGCCTGACCAGACATTTTTAAGGAAGCCATGCTACCCATGCTACTCCTTTCTGACCATCTCTTTCTTTTCTATATCTCCACCAGTCTCTTTATTAATATTTTTTTATAAAATTGCCACTTCTCAATCCTTTGTAATGTAACATTTGACCCCAATATTAACTGGAACTATATTCTCCAAGGTTATCAGTGATCTCCTAATTCAATAGAACTATTCTTTATTCCTTATTCTTCTTAAAGTAGCAGCTAAGTGGCATAATGACCAGAATACCAGACCTAGAGTCAAGAAGACTCCTCCTCTTTGAGAGTTCAAATCTGGCCTCAGACACTTACTACATGCATGACCCTGGACAAGTCATTTAACTGTTTACCTCAGTTTCCTCATCTATCAAAATGAGCTGGAGAAATAAATGGTAAACCACTCTGCGATCTTTGCCAAGAAAACCCCAAATGGGATTATGAAGACTCAGACACAACTCAACAACCATAAATCCTTCTTTACCTCTTGAAGCATTTCACACTCTTGACCATTCCCTCCTTTCAGCTCTAGATGTTCTTCCATGAGGTTTTGTAGCACTGTGATTACCTGACTTTATTTATACCTGTCAGTATACCTTTGTCTCCTGCCTCCTCCAGCATCTGAGAGGTATGTCTCTGACCCCATCAGTACCTCCCATAAACCATGGTATCCTAAGGAGTTCTCTGTCTCTCTGTCTCTCTGTCTCTCTGTCTCTCTGTCTCTCTCTCTCTCTCTCTCTCTCTCTCTCTCTCTCTCTCTCTCTCTCTCTCTCTCTTTGTCCCTCTCTGGCTCTCTGGCTCTCTTATCACTAAATTGGAATAGGGAAATTATCCCTGGTTACTTCTTAAGAGATCTACAAAAGGGAGGAAAGAGGGTCAAGACCCCTTGCTAGAACTCAAACAGAAAGGATAATTCAACCTGAAAGGTGAATATTTACATCTTTATTTAGCCTAGAAGACTCATGCCTCAAAGAAATATTATAGAGAGTTCTACTTAGTCTCAAAAATATAGGAATTATGTTTTATTGATAAGTGTTGTCTAGTTAATAAATCATTCATTGCATTTAGTTGTTTGGATTTTCTTTGAAATTGTTTGTTCCATTTTTAATCACTTTAAACCAAGCAAGCAGAATGAGCTTTAAAGTGTTTATATTATTATTTTCCATTAGAGTTATATCTTAATATGTGGTTGCAAGAATTCTCACACATCAACCAAAATGACAACTAACCCAGATATAAGGAATGTTTTGGGACAGTATTCACTCATAAACACAACTCATGATCTTTTTACCAGATCAACAACAGAACTCATTTCTTGAAAGAAAGAGAAAGGTAAAGAACAAAAGGTTAAATTATAGCAGCAACATTCCTGGCATCCATTTCCAAAATGCTTGCTTTCTCTTTACATGAGTTTCTGAAATAAAAAAGGTTGGGAATTGGAGAGGAAAGTCATCTTATCTGCTGTCTCCACCTAAGAAGAGGAGCAGCCTGCAATGTCACTCTTGACAAGGTATGGGATAAATGTCTTTATTAAGGACAGAGTCTTGGCTATAGAGTGTACTATGTTCTAATAATAATAATAATAAATAATAATGATAATAATAAACAATATCTTCTTCTGCAACCTAACTACACAAAGTAGGAGAACCTTTGAAGTTAATTTAGGAATAGGTGCCACAAAGAATAACATAAACACTTGAAACTTGGAATTGATGCAGCTTTGCCTGTCTATCAGATGAAGTAGGTCAAGTACCCAAAAGCACTTTCTTGCTCTTCCAACTCTATTCCTCCATCCTCTTCTGCCCATCTGCCTCTGCCACTAACATCAAGGATAGTCTCACATTTATTCCACATGATACAACAGACAAGAAGACATTAGAACTTCTCAGCAGAGCACTTTAGGCTAGGAAAGAGTGGCCATTTCTCTTCATTCTTTCCCCATTGTCCTAACAGTCTAGCTTCCAGTTTACTGTTTACTTAATTAAAAAAAAAATACAAACCTCAAACTCTTAGCTCCTAATGATTTTTAAATGATCGTAACTATAAATGGCACATGGAAGCAGAGAAGTAGAAAAATGGATAGAGTGCTGGGTTCATATTCAACTGGACAAGTCAATTAACTCTGTTTACCAGTTTCCTCATTTGTAAAATGAATTGGGGAAGGAAATGGCAAACCACACTAATATCTTTGCCAAGAAAACCCTAAATGGGATCACAAAGAAATAGACATGACTGAACAACAAAAATGGGTGACACATTCCTATGATATGAAACTTACTCCCTAGATTCATGGGAAATGTAGTTTATCAAGGGAATACATCCTCCAAACTAAACTAAAAAATTAGGTTATTTTGCTTATTCATTTACTTGGACAAGGGCCTGTGGCTGCGGTTGTGGCATTTTCTAAAGATGATGATTTTGTTGAAATGCGTATTCTCCTCACCATTTCTGATTACAGAGCTTCTACATTTGTGTAAATCATTCAAAGGTCTCTTCCACTGAAGAATTAATGACCTACTGGTCAACTTTCTGGTTACAAGTCTCTCTAAACTAAGTTGGCCTGAAACTTGGATGTCAGACAGATTCATTTCCAAAGTCTGCATGGAAAGACACATCAGAATTTGTACTTTGTCAGCATACCCTTCAAGTACTCAGGGTCTCTGAATCTAGGCTTAGCATGGCTAAACATGTATAGCTTATATTAAATTTCTCTCTAGCAAGAGGAGGTGGAGGGGTGGGGGAGGGAGAAAAATGTAAAACTCATAACCTTGAAAAAAAACTAATTGTTGAAAAGAACTCAGGGTCACTTCTACATTACTCTGGCACATTGAAGAAGGGCTTTAGTGGCAGTATTTCCATTTAATCAACAAACATTCATGGATTATTTTATGACATAAGAATAAAGGGAACTCCCTGCCTTTTATGAGCATGTTGTTCACCTGGCAAAAACCTACCTAGAGCTTCCCAACATAGCACTTCCAGCTAGGAAAGAGTGAATAACTCTCCCCATTGTGACTACATCTTTGTCCCATTCTCCTCCTTTCTACAGTCTAGCTTCCAGTTTGCTATTTGCTCTTAAAATGGGTAGCTAGATAAATAAAGATACAGACAGACACAGATAAATAGACAGATAGATTGATAGAGACATACCAATAACTGGTACTGCCCAGTACAAGATGAACTACTGTCAACCCCCTAAATTCAGGTCTTATATGGTAACTCTGAGATTGCTAAATGCTAGCAAATACCACACATCTGGAAAGAGAACTTTATCCAATTTTATGTGGACCTTTAAAAATGAACACACATCTTGGATAATAATAATAACACATTCCACTTCTGTAAATCTTTTCTAAATTAAATTTTTAGTAAACAAGATTCTCTTGTCTTTCCTGCTTCCAATTGAAAATTTAAAAAAAAGAAAATTCAATGTGTATTGTCAAGTAAGACGAATCCCTTAGTTGTCTATATCCAAAGAAAAATGTCTCATCCTGCCCCTTACCCATCACCTCTCTATCAGTAAGTGGGTAGCATGCTTCCCCACTAATCCTCTGAAGTTGAGGCTGGTCACTGCATTATCAGACTTCATAAGTCTTCCAAAAGTGTTTGGCTTTACAGTGTTGCTGTTTTTATATTTTCCTGGTTCTCTGCTCACTCTCCTCTGTATCAGTCCCTAAAAGTCTTCCCAAGTTTCTTTTCTATAGTTTTTTAGGGATAGAGACTGGATCAATGATAAGAAAATTATTTCTGACAGGTCAGAGTGAAACTTAGTCTTAGAGAGTTTTCAATAGAGGCTAAGTGACCTATCCAAGGTTATACAACAGTCAGTGACAGAGATGGCACTTGACCTACTTCTTTGAATCTTTGATGTTGACACCCATAGCTTTACATTATCACTCACCTAGCTGTTAGGGTTTACAAAATGCTTTCCTCACTACAATCCTATAAATTAAAGAGGGAAAGTCTTGAGTTCCAATCTGATCTCAGACATTTACTAGTTATGTTACTCTGGGAAAGTCGCTTAAGGGCAGCTAGGTAGTGCAGTGGATAGAGTACCAGCCCTGGAGTCAGGAGGACCCAAGTTCAAATCCAGCCTCAGACACTTAATAATTACCTAGCTGTGTGGCCTTGGGCAAGCCACTTAACCCCATTTGCCTTGTTTCAAAAAAAGAAAGTCACTTAACACCTATTTGCCTCAGTTTCCTCATCTGTAAAACAAAGATAATAATACCATTTACCTCCCAGGATTGTTGAGGATCAAATGAGATAATTGTCAAGCACTTAGTACATGGTAAATGCCATATAAATGTTACTCATTGGTATTATTATTATTGCTGTTTTACAGTAAAGTTGGTAGTTTGGTATTGTTATCCCCACTTTATAAATAAGAAAACAGATGCTGTGACAAATCAGAGGGTCTTACACAGTTATTGAGTGGAAGCACTAGGGTTTTCTTTGGGAAGTTCAGCCTTCAGTAGTTTTCTTGCAAGGAAACTCCAAGACCAGTGAACCCAGATTATGTGCTTTGGGTCCTTCCCATGTGTCTCTGGCTGCTTCTTATTCAACTCCTCGTGTTCTTATATTTCTAAGAGGCTTGGTGGCTGGGCCCAGTTTATAAACACTTTCCTTGAGTGCGGATAATTTCAGCTTTGTGACTGGTGTTTGTTGTCCTTGTTGCCTAGTTGCTTAGCTCAGGGACACATGCAAGCAGAACCATTTCCACCCTCACTTTGTTAATTATATTTGTAGCTCCTCCCAAAATTAATTATCCCCACCCTTCCCCCCTCCCCCCAAAGCCAGACATAGTCTTGGGTTTCTCTGTTGAAGGAAAAACATGCCTGCTTCATTCCAAGCAAAATTGCTTCATAACCAAAATGATTTCATCCTGTCTTTCATTCTCCCAGAAGAAACCCTTCTGCTGTTTCTCAATGGAAAGTTTTAGGGCATGTCTGACAGAACTGCTTCAATTGTCACAGGGAGAAGGTGTGATCTTACAAAAATCTATACTCTTCCTCCATCCTTGGTTCCTTTTTCAAACAACTGATTGGCTTTCTCTAGCCCAGAACTTGGTTTGCACTTGGAATGGCTTAGAAGACTCATAGGTGTTTATTTATGTTCTTATTGAATATATGAAGAGACAGAGACTGCTTTATATAGTTGTAAAGCAAAATGCTCTGTGTTCATTATTGGTTCATTTGAGTCTCACAGCACCCGCATAAGGGAAGTTGTTCAAGTGCTGCAGTTTCTGGAACCTGCTCTTGCACATAAAGCCCCAAACTATATCTCACAAGCCCCCACTGATACGTTTACTTTTTTGAGTCTGTCAGAGGATACGTTCATTCAAATGAAAGATATTTAATCAAATAACATAGTGAAAAGAAATTCCCAATGCACATATGTGGTATATTCTCCACAGATTATTATGCCATGTTATACAGGGGCAGGGCACTCAGAAAGAATGTGAATGATCAAGACTATGCATACCGTCAGGAATGTGAGCAGAGTTCTGGGTGGAAAGACATCCAAGTTGGAAGCCCTTGTGTCTAGGGCTCATGTGGATCCAAGGCAGCCCACACCTCCAACACCACAATAGGGCTGTCCTCTGGAGGTACCCGGTTCACTGATCTCTGTTGGGGATTGCTGCTCTCATTTAGTCTCTTCTGCTGATCTCACCATTGGGCATTTCTGCTGTTGGTGTTGTTACTGAGTTCCTATCCTCTAGCAATTTCTGGGCTTCATCTCTCTTCAACATGATATTCCCACTATTTTGTTCCCTGCCTAAAGTGACTGGAAGGTTTCCCCTTGGTAAGGGCAGACTGGTGGCTTTTTATCATGGTCCAAGGCAAAGCTGTAGAACCTAACTGAGGATGCTCCTGAACAAAACTCAGGGAGGGAAAGGGGAGCCAAGATTCTGCCTTTTGACTTCCTTCATTAGGCTAAATTTCAGCCCAGCATTCTAATAGTCATCTAATTTAGCATTAGAAATTCCTAAAATTTCCTCTAATTTGACTAGCAAATGAATTTGAGCAGAATAAAAACTAAATTCAAGGTCACTGTTGTACCTACTGGCTCCAAATTCTATCTGTCACACACTCACACTCACACTCACATACACACCCCTACCACAGACACACACATACTTCATGCATACACACAAACACAAAAATACCACATACACACACAAACACAACACATAAACACAATCACACACACCAAATATACACACAAACACAGCACACATACACACAATCGCACACATGCCACATACACACAAACACAACACATACACATAAACACAAAATACCACATACACACATAAACACAACACATACACACAATCACACACACACACACACACACACACACACACACACACACACACACACACCAGCAGTCAACCTCTCTAGCACTGGTGCTATAATTTGAACAATGAAAAACTTGTAATCTCCTTACCTTGTGCAGACAGAGAAAGTGACTTCCTGAAGGTGGTAGAGCTGAGAAGGGAGGCAAAACAGAACTAAAACTCATGTCTTCAAGCTCCAAGACTAGCAAATTTTAAGCATTAACTATGCATCAAGCAGCATCAAGGTGGAGGCAAGGTGCACAAGTTTTCCATTATATTGGGCTGTTGTTCTAAAAATAGTAGGTAATGAGAGATGAAAGAGGAAAGAGTTAGTAGACTTGAAATTAAAAATCATAGAAGATTGTTTTTCCCCCTAAATAAAAAGACAACAAATATGAGGGAGAATTAAGTTCTCTGCCTGTTCTCAGGACCTCCACTTTTTCTTACTTCTACTCTTATCCTTCTCCATCTCCAACATCAGCACCTTCTTTTCATATCTGTCTGTCTCTCTCTGCCTCTGTCTCTCTGTCTCTCTCTCTCTCTCTCTGTCTCTGTCTCTTTCTCCCCCTCTTCCCCTTGCTCTTTCCTTGCCTCCCTTTTTCTCTCTCTTTCCATCTCTCTATCTCTCTCTCTCTCCCTCTCTCCCTGTTCTCCTCCCTCCCTCCTTCTTTCTCTATCTTTCCATCTCTGACTCTCTCTGTCTCTGTCTCTCTGTCTCTGCATCTGTCTCTCTCTGTGTCTCTCTCACTGACTCATTCATTCACTCACTCACTCATCCACTCACTCACTCTCTCCTTCCTCTCTATTTCTCTCTTCTCCCTTCTCAGAAAAACTTTTGTTTGACCCTATCTTTGTAACTACTCTTTCTCCTAATTTCTTTCTTCAAATCCAAACTTCTAGAATGTGTAGAGATTTATTGTATACATACACGCATTCCACAGAAATAGCATAAAAGTCATTGTATGCTTTTTTTCCATTTACTTCAATACCTCAGAAGGTGGAGCAGTTCCTTTGTGTTGGTATCCTTTACACTAATACAAATCACAACTTAAACGTCTTAAATATCAGAAAATGGCTTCATACGTTATTTTGTATTCTGTCAATTCAGTCATGTCCGACTCTTTGTGATCTTAGTTGAAGTTTTCTGACAAAGATACTGTAGTAGTTCTCCATTTCCTTCTCTCCTTCATTTTATAGATGAGGATATGAAGGTAAACAGTATAGGCCACTTGTTCAAGGTCACACAGGTAGTAAGTGTCAGAGGTCAGATCTGAGTCTCACAAATCTGAGTCATTCTGACTTCAGGTCTACTGCTCTGTCACTGCACTACCTAGTTGCTCTTCATGAGCTATATAATAGCCAAATAATTAATCAGCTAATATCAAACTTTACATTCTAGATATGGACTGATCCATTTCCATAACACATCATGGTGATCAATAATTCCCCATATCCAAACAAGATAATATCCCAGGCAGCAAAAAGGAGTGGATGGAGTGTTGGGTCCCAAGTCAAAAAAGCCCAAGTTCAAATACCATCAACTGAGACTTACAAATGTAGCACTTAATCTTCATATGTTTCATGCAACCCCCTAGAACTTGTCTACAAGATCATAACTTAGAGGAAAAGCCCCCCATTATTTGTTGTTGTTACTGTTGTTTGTCCTTCATTTTTGAAGATGATCATGACATCAGGGAGGTGATGCCATGACAAACACATGAACTGAATTTGAGTGAAGAGATGTTATGCTAAGTCAATAGCCTCACTTTCTCCTCCAGAGTCACAAAAATCATATATGCCTCACATAGTTGCATATATTATCCTATTAAAAATGTTATCTGATAATTTAGCCAGAATCTCAATTCTTTGCAGTGTTGAGTTAAAAATAACATCAATTTAATGAATTTAAACACATTTATAGGCGAGATTAAGTCATCCCTTGGATGTATCTCATTGCCTTTCATATTCAGTACTTCAATGGAGCACCAATCTTACTGGGTACAGATCATAGCCCACCCATGGCTTCTCCTTCTGAGTTATTTTTGTCTGTGTCCTTCCTTCTAAGTAACCCAGTGAATAGAGAATTGTGTCTAGAATCAAAAAGACCTGAGTTCAAATCTAGCCTCAGATAATTACTTGCCATGTAACCCAAGGCTAGGTCACTTAAACCTCTTTCTGCCTTAGTCTCTTGACTGTTGTGAGTATAACATGAGCTATTTGTAGTGTTTAACACAGTATCTGGCATATGATAGGTGTTTAATAAATGTTTCTTTCCTTCCTAAAGATTGAACTCATGGGACTCCAAACAATCAGTCACTCAGTCAATTAAATATTTATTAAGAGCCTCTCCAGTCACTGGGTAAAAAAGGAAAAAAAGACAAATACTGGCCTCAAGAAGCTCACAATTTATGGTGGAGGCAATATGCAATCAACTAGATTAGTTATTTTCAGGATAGAGTTCTAAGTTAATTTTAGTTGGATTGGGAGGAGGAAATCAAGAAAGTCTGAATTAGACTTTAAAGAAAGGTTCTCTGTCTTAAAGCCAGAGATGGTGGACAGGAAATTAGTTCATTCAAGATATGTAGAATTTTGTGAACATTCCAGGTCCAAGGATGGAAGAGATCTAGACAAAAATGATGATGTTGAGTAAAATCTGTGGTCCCATCACTCTGGCCCTACAGTAGCAGAATTAAAATTCAGGCCAGTCAGTAACTAGGTTAGAACACAGTGGTTCTGGTTATGTTTACTTAAGTGAGTTCTGATAGAATGAGCAAGTCCATCAAGGTTGAACATCACCCCCATGTTGCTGTTAGGGTGTACAGTGTAAGAAACTTCTTTTATAAAACAACTAAGTTGCTGATACTTAAACCAGAAAGAGGAAAAACACAGAGAAAGAGAATTATAGACCAAGATCAGGAATGAATATATTTATATAACTCAGCTGAGTTCTGTTCTAGAATCATAATTTTGACCAGTTGCCACACTGTGTGATTCAACTGTAAGGAACTGTGAAGAGTATAGATGAACCAGCACAAAGATTTCTCCACTACAGGAAAGATAAGTAGTAGCCAGGCATGGTGGCTCATGGCTACAGTTCCTGATATCAAGGAAGGCAGAGGCTGATTCCTCTTTTGAGATCAGGATTTCTGAGTTCTCATAGGGCTATGCCAATCAATTGTCTATATTAGGTTTAGAACCAATATGGTGAAGAAGAGCCTCTAGGTTGCCTAAGGAGAAGCACCCTAACCCAAGTCAGAAAAAAAAAAAAGAGCAGATTAAAATTTCAAAACTTATTAGAAGTGGGATGAGACCATCAGTGGCTGCTACATACCAAACCAAGTGAAATAGGGAGATCTAGTATTTTTCATATACTAGAGGTCATGGCTCAGTGCTCACCACAGGTACCCATTATCCTAGGATGGATGACTGAACTTACACTACTACAGATTAGAATCACAGTCCAAGTCAAAGCTCAGATATGTTATCCATCAATCTATTTCTTAACTAGTTTTAATAGTTACCATCTTAAAATACAGTTTAAGATCTGGTACTGCTAGACCTCCTTCCTTACATTATTTTCTCATTAATTCCTTTAATGTTCTTGAACTTTTGTTCTTCCAAATGAATTTTGTTATTATTTTTTCTAGTTCAATAAAATAATTTTTGCTCATTTAATTGGGATGACTGAATAAGTATATTAGGTAGAATTGCCATTTTTATTATATTGACTCAACCCACCTAATAATTAATATTTCTTCAATTATTTAAATCTGACTTTATTTATCTAAAAAGTTTTTTATAATTATTTTCATATATTTCCTGGGTGGAAAGTGTCCTCTCAGGTATTTTATATTGCCTACAATTATTTTAATATCTCTTGCTATCTCTTCTTGTATGCTTTTTGTTATTGATATAAAGAAATTCTGATGTGTTTGCTTTGTACCCTGTGATATATTGTTGTATTCTCTTGGCTAGTATTTTATTTAGGATTTTTATATAAATATATTCATTACTGATATTGGTCTATAATTCTCTTTCTGTTTTTTTCTTCTTCTGGTTTAAGTATCAGCAACTTAGTTGTTTTATAAAAAAAAAGTTTCTTACACTGTACACCCTAACAGCAACATGGGGGTGATGATCAACCTTGATGGACTCACTCATTCCATCAGTGCAGCAATCAGGGACAATTTGAGGCTGTCTGTAATGGAGAATACCATCTGTATCCAGAGAAAGAATTGTGGAGTTTGAACAAAGCCCAAGGACTATTAACTTTAATTTAGGAAAAAAACTGATATCTTATTGTCTGATATTGCTATCTCTTATATTTTATGTTTCTTCCTTAAGGATATGATTTCTCTCTCATCACATTCAATTTGGATCAGTGTATATATATATATATATATATATATATATATATATATATATATATATATATATATATAACATGGAAACAATGTAAAGACTGGCAAATTGCCTTCTGTGGGGGATGGGGGAGGAAAGTAAGTTTAGGGGAAAAAATTATAAAACTCAAAATAAATAAAATCCTTAAGTATAAAAAAAGGAGTTTCTTTGCCTATTATTTCAAAGAATTTATTTAATATCACAATAAGATGATCTTTAAATATTCAGCAGAATTCACTTTTAAATCCATCTTATCCTAATGGTTTTATTTTCCCTCATGGGGAGCTCATTATGGCCTATTCAATTTCTTTTTTTGAAAAACAAGTTTGTTTAGCTATTCTATTTCCTCTTCTATTAATCTAGATAGTTTATTTCACTATTCCACTTAAATTGTTCAATTTATTAGTATATAATTGGCAAAACAACTCCTAATAATTCTTTTAATTTCATCTTCATTAGGGATATATTTCCCCTTTTCATTTTTGATACTAGTAATTTGATTTTCTTCTCTTTAAAAAAAAAACATTAACCAATGGACTATCTCTTATTGACTTCTTTCATATAATCAATCCCTAGTTTCATTAGTTAATTCCTTTGTTTTCTTGGATTAAATTTTATTAATTTCACCTTAAATTTTCAGGATTTCCTATTTGGTGTTTAATCAGGAATTTTTTAATTTGTTCTTTTTCTAGGTTTTTATAATTGCATACTCAATTCATTGATCTTCCTTTTCTCCATTTTATTAATGTAAGCAATTTAGAGGTATAAATTTTCCATTGTTACTGCTTCTGCTGCATCCCATAAGTTTTAATATGTTGTCTCATTACTATTATTTAATTTTTTAAAAGTTTTGATTGTTTCTATGATTTATTCTTTGACTGACTCACTCTTTAAAATTAAATTATTTAGTCTCCAATTAATTTTTAATCTGTGTTTTAATGGTCCTTTATTGAATGTAAGTTTTATTGCATTATGATCTGAAAAAAGAAGCCTTTATTATTTTTGCTTTTCTTCATTTGGCTATAAAATTTTTATATCCTAATATATGGTCAATTTTTGTAAAGGTGCCATATATCTCTAGGAAAAGACATATTCCTTCCTCTTCCCATTCAGTTTTCTCCAGATAGTTATCATTTATAGCCTATCAAAGATTCTATTCATCTCTTTAACATCTTTCTTATTTATCTATTTCCAAGAGGGAAAGGCTGAAACCTCCCACTATAAAAGGTTTGTTATCTATTTCACCTATAATTCATTTACCTATTGTGTTATAAATTTGGGTGCTCAAGCACTTGTTTTATATATGTTTAGCATTGATATTACTTTATTATCTATGGTATCTTTTAGCGTAATATGGTTTCCTTGCTTATCACTTCTAATTTTTAAATCTATTTCAGCTTTAACTTTGTCTGGGATCATGATTGCTACCCCTACTTTTTCTATATCAGCTTATATAATAAATTCTGCCCTAACCCCTTAATTTTATTTTTTATGTCTCTTATTAAATATGTTTCTAGATTTTTTTAATGTATTTCATGTAAACAGCATATTGTCAGATTCTGGTTTTTAATCCATTTTGCATCTGTTTCTATTTTATGAGTGAGTTCATCCCATTGATAGCTAAAGTTATAATTACTAGTTGTATATTTTCCTCCATCCTATTCCCCCCCCATTGTTTATCCTTCCTTTTCTCTCTTTTTAATTTATCCATCCTCAGAAATCTAATTTTCTTTTGACCACTGTTTAATCCACACAGCCTTCCAAGAGTCCCTCCCTTATCCTAACTCCTGCCTTCCTATTTCTCTGTAAATAAGGAAGAATTTAATATACAACTAAATGTATATGTTATTTTCCCTTTTTCCTCAGTTCTGATAAGAATAAGGTTCCTACACTACCCATCATCCACCTCTCCTTTACTCCAGTTTAACAGGTTTTTCATTTATGCCTCTTTTATGAGATGATTGGTTCCATTTTACCTCTTCCTACCCAATTTTATTTGTAGAAGCAATTCATCATAATCAACTCAACCCCAAACCCTCTATCTACATACTGTTTCTAACTTCCATACTAATAATAATAATAACATTCTTAAGTGACTATTGTTTTCTCATATAAGAAGTAAAAAGTATAGCCTTATTAAATCTTTTATAATGTCTTCCATATTTACCTTCTTGTATTTTTAAGTCAAACTTTGTTCAAAAAACAAACAAAAGAAGTGGTTAGGTGGTGGAGTGTATAGAGCATCATCTCGGGAGTCAAGAGTACCTGAGTTCAAATCCCGCCTCAGACACTTAATAATTACCTAGCTGTGTGGCCTTGGGCAAGCCACTTAACCCCATTGCCTTGCAAAAACCTAAAAACAAAAACAAATGTTCTGTTCAGTTCTGGTTTTTTTCCTCAAGAATGCTTAAAAGTCGTTAATTTTTTGTCTTGCAGGATATTGCACTCAGTTTTGCTGGGTAAGAAATTCTTGATTGCAAACTCAGATCCTTTGATCTTTGGAATAAGATAATCCATCCCCTTCAGTCTTTTCATGTAGAAGCTGCTAAATCTTGTGATGTCCTGGCTATAACTCCACAATATTTAAATTCTTTCTTTCTACTTGCTTATAATATTTTCACCCTGATCTGGGTACTTTGAAACTTAAAAATAATGTTTCTGTGAGTTTTTATTTCAGAATTGCAGGTGATGATTAGTAGATTTTTTTTTCAATTTCTATTTTGTCCTCTAGTTCCAAAACTTTAAGGCAATTATTCATAATAATTTCTTAAAGTATGATATCTAGATGGTTTTTTTAATCATGACTTTCAGGTAGTCAAATAATTTTTATATTATCTTTCCTCAATCTGTTTTCGAAGAGTTATTTTTCCTAAAGAGATATTTCATGTTCTCTTTTATTTTTATTCTTTTGATTTTGTTTTATTATGTCTTGATGTCTTATGAAATTATTTACTTTCACTTCCTCAATTCTAATTCTTAAGGAATTATTTTCTTCAGTAAGTTTTTGACTTTCTTTTTCAAATAGTTGATATTTTCACAATTTTCTTGATATTTTTCTTTTCTCAATTTTCCTTCTACCTCTTTCATTTGATTTTTTAAGTTCCTTTTAAGTTCTTTTTGAACTTAAAACTCATTTTACATTTTCTTCAAGTTTTATAAGCAGATTTTTTGACTTCATGTATTCTTCTGAGTATGAACCCTCATCTTCTCTATCATCATACTAACTATCTATGATTGGGTTCTTTTTTGTTGTTTGCTCATGTTTAACAGCCTATTTCTTGACTGTTAACTTTATGTTAGAGTTGGGCTTTCCCCTCAGCTTATGGGGGGATAATGTCTCAAGCTTCAGGTTTTTTATACTGCTATTTTCAGAGTTCTATATAAGGACTTTAACTTTTTCTTCCAAAGTACTATAATCCAAGGGCAGCTAGGTGATGCAGTGGATAGAGCAATGGCCCTGGAATCATGAGGACTTGAGTTCACTTAATAATTACCTAGCAGTGTGGCCTTGGGCAAGTCACTTAACCCCATTGCCTTGCCAAAAAAAAAAAGGTACTATAATCCAAAATTGGCTCTGCTGCCTCAGACCAAGTCTATGAATCAGGTTCTCCTTTCCACCACTGAGTCAACTTCTTAGGCCGAAATCACCACTGCCACTGGGGTCCCTGCATTACAAAAGTCAGTTCAACTCTCTGACCTGAAACCAAAAAAACATGCAAATGACTATGATTAGCAAGGCCCCATCCTCTGCTTTTGTACTCAGGACCATGGCAGCCACAGACTGAGACTTGTCCAACAAAGTACTTGGGTTTCATGTCCAGAACCAGCAGGGGGCCCTCAAAGTCACTAAAACCCCACATGCTTGTAGGGTGAAGTTTGCCTCTGATACAGCTGACTCTAGCATCTACTGTTTGTTGACACAACAGTATCTACATTTAGCTTCTAACCAGTCCACCACCAAGTAAATCAGATCTTACCTAATGCCTTCTCAAGTTGACTTAGGCTGAATGACTGCATTACTCTCACTTTTTATTATTTCTGCCTCTCTAAAATTCACTTTAAGGCATTATTTTAAGTTATTGGGGGTGGCAGGAGGGGTTTGGGGAGAGCCAAGTAATTTGCTGTCTAGCTCTACCACCTTCCCCTAATTCCCTTTTGAGTCATATGTAATTTTGAAGTGATTGGTCCAGTCTTAAGAGTATTCTCTAGCTGACCAATGTGCAGAGCAAAACCAGTTGGGGTACTCAGAAATCAAAGGTACTACTCAGTCTCTTTTAGATTGGGGTCTCTGGGTGCCTCAACACCAGCTTGAGAGGACAAGGACTGGTTACCATAACTGCCTATAAGGTAAGTTTCCCAAGGGAGAGAGATGTCATTACTACTGCTGGCAAGATCTACCTAGGAAAAAAGCCAGAAGTGGTTGTTGGATTGTTCTGAGGTTTTATAAACATGATTCACTTTTTGAAAAGGAATTGTTTTACCCTGGGCTCCTCTTCCAACTGGCAGGCACCGTTGACTAGAGTCAGAATGAGCTTGCTAAAGGAACCCATTCCATTTAAAAAAAATTCCTATAATATTAGCAAAATATACTCAGAGATAAGTTAACCTGATTTGAAAAATAGAAGCATTCTTTTAACAATTATCTCTGACCAGTAGACCAAAATTAGCTAACCAAATGGACACTCTACAGGAACCACTGGTTTGGGCTGCTGAGTCATGGGCAACATGGGCCAAAGTCTGATGAAATCCTGGAGATGATCTAAGAAAGAGGAAATCATAAGATGTTACCATTAGATGGGTACTTAAATCAGGGTAAAGTAGAAGAGCTAAAGGAAACATTAGAATATAGAACAAGAATAATAGAATTGGAAGAGACCCTAAAACACAGAAAATTGGATGTTTACTCTGGAAGAGGCCTGAAAATAAGGAATGTAGAATATTAGATTTGGATTGGCTTATATCATCAATTCCAGAAGTTCTTAGCCTTTTTTGTACCCGTTAGTAGTTTGATGAAGTATATGGATCCTTTCTCAGAAATGTTGTCAAATGCTTTAAAAAATACATAAAATTGCAAAACAATTATTTTGAAATAAATATGAATTTTTTCCAGCCAAGACCCTAGGTTATTAACCCTTGATTTAATATAATCCCTTCATTTCACAGAGGCTTTAAGAAAGTGATTTGTCTAGGTTCACATAGATAGTTCAATAGCACAGCCAAGACACTCAAGTAGGAATATTTATGCTTGGGGAAACATAAACCATTCCCAGGACAATGTATGAAACTTATTCTCAAATCTGAGCTTCACTTTATTTGTTTGTTCATTTGATTGTTTATTCATTCATTTATCTAGTTATTTTTAAGTGAGGCAGGGCAGATTGGTGCCTGTAAGTTAAGCAGACATCTTCCCAAGCTGTTTTTCTCTAAGTAAGATCAACCAACATCCAAAGTTTGGAGACAATGACTACTGGAAAAGTGTCACCTGGTAGAGACATTGTATATTTATCTTCTTCTTCCATACCCAATCAGGCCTAACATTTGAAAAAGTAAAAAATCGGAGAAATAAATTTTCAGCTGTCTTTTATTTCCCCTTTACCCACCCTTCCTCATCTAGGTATCAACCCCTGGATGACTAAGAGCACACCAGTGTACAGTCCCACAAGGACCTGCCCAACATGCCTTGGCTCCAACCCACCCTCTAAACAAGAGGATCTTAAAATAGATTTCAGAGGAGCAACTGAGTTGGCACACTGGATAGAACACCAGCCCTGGAGTGAATTCAAATCCAACCTCAGACACTTAATAATTACATAGCTATGTGACCTTGGGCAAGTCACTTAACTCCATTGCCTTAATAAATTAAAAAAAAATTTTAATAGATTTCAGAAGACCCATGAAGTTGGACAAGGGTAGGAGGTGGGGGGGGGAATACATGTGAATGCATATGTTTATTTCAATATAATAGTTTCATTTGTAATTCTATATATTTTATTTTATACATTTAAGACATTATTCTGAGAAGGGATCCATGGGTTTCATCAGGCTATCAAAGTGGTTCAGGACATAGTTAAGAATTTCTCTTCTAAATAGTCTCTGCATAATTGATTCAAGTCTATGAATGTGTTTCATCTAATATTTTGATATCTATAGTCAAATATAATTGGTTTTCTTTGTAATTAATCCTACAAATATTATTTTATGAATTTAATAACATCATTAGAAAAAGAAGTCCATAGGCTTCATCACTGTCAAGAATTCTTGTTCTACATACTCTACAAACAATTTGCATACTAAACATCAAGAAGCTCCCTGTTTCTTGCTTTGAAACTATCCCAGAACCCCAGAATTCTAAAAAATTCATACTCAAAGGGAATTTAGGCCAAGTCTTGCATTTTTATAGATAAGGAAACTGAGGCCTAGAAAAAGGCGAATGAGGTGCCCAAGGTCTCACAGTGGCAAGGGTGGTACTAAATCTCCTAAATCCCAGAGATATTTATTAAATTATTTGCCCACACAGAAATTGCTAGCAAGACAAAGCAAGAAATGTTCTCCTCAATGGAAAAGGATAATGCAATGCATTTATTATCAAGATCTGACCTTTTGTGTGTCTTAGGAGAGTCTCTGATACAAGGTCTGCACCTTTATACAAAATAACTTGAGGCAGCTTACAGGTCAAACAATGATAAGATATGACATTTAAGAATAAAATAAAGTTGAACTGAGAAAACATATTGTTACTGAGGAAACTGGTTAAAGACAAAAGAAAGATCCCTTCAAGGAGCTACCATACTTATATTTTTTCTTTTTTTTTTTTAAATTGCAAACCATGTAAATATACATTATACTTTTGAGAAAGCAGAAAAAAATAATATTTAGTATTTTTTAAAAGAATAAAACAAAGACCAAGAAACAGATGCTTCTAGGAACCTAAGTTAAGCTGATTAAAATCCCTGGGCACCATCAAAATTAATCCTTCCCATTTCTTTGGGACTCTGCTAATCTGATTAAACCATTTGAATAAATTTGAATAAAGTTAAAAATCAAAAGAATCTAGAGTTGGAAAAGTCCCTAGAGATCATCTAGTCCAACCCTCTCATTTTGCAAATGAAGAAACTGAGACTCATGAAGCCAAAGTGATGATATTACCTAGCTAACAAGTGGCACTGATCAAATTTGAACTCAGAACTCTTCTGCTGCCTAAATTATATGGGAATCTATCCATTCCAAGCATCATAGTAAAACATAGAATGTTGGTGTTGGAAATGAACTTAAAATACAGAGTGTCAGAGTTGGACTTTAAAACATATAATATCAAAAGTAGAAGGATTTTTAGAGTCACAGAATAGTAGAGCTAGAAACACCTTAGAGACTATCTACTGCAAACTCTCCCTGAGTTTCCCTCCCTAATTGTAACTATGAGGACCACAAGGCCCAGAAAGACCATTGCCACTGGAAACTCCACCTCCAAATGGCTATCACTGAAGGGAACATTGTCAAACGCAATGACAGACATAAACATCTTTTCTCCAACCTTTACCACATGCCTAATGACCCAGATCAGACACGTCTCCAATAGGAAAACATTAGACGGCCAGAAGGGAATTCATTGGTCAAAGCTAGAGATATTTGATATAAAAATTACAGGAAAGGGGTTACATTGATTTATGTGCTGAGGGAGGAATTTGCTGATTACCTGACCTACTAGCCTGTCTGTCTGAATCCCAGTGCCCCAGGAAACTATGTGAGCTCTCTGGGCCAGCCATCCTCTGCAACCGATTAACATTAAGTTGCTGGCGTTAGGTGGTACACATATCAAATTCTTTTTAAAAATGTTGGGGGAAAATTCTTAATGTTTTGGACACCAGGGGGCCTAATGGGAATTTGGGACCATTTATGGAAAGTTTTAGGGACAGGGCCATATTTATCCACTGACCCACATATTGGACTGCTCTCAGCATAATTGTTTATTCTTCTTTTTTTGTCTTTCCCTTGCTTTCCTGACTGGGATTTCTTCTTTTATACTTTTCCTCTGATCCCCTCTCCCAAAAATTGTTCCTAGAAAAGACTCTGATCTCAATGCATTCTACCTGGTTTCTTTTGTCACTTTTCTTGTTTCCTCTCTCAGAGAAATTATGTGATGAGCTAGTGTGCAATAGTGAGAAATGATGAGTTTGGTACTTGAGGAGATTACAAACTGGAGGGAAAATTTGACACATACACAAGAGTAACTACAGTAAAAGCAGAATGTGGCAAAGACAAAGGTAATATTCAGACAGGGATGTTTGGAAATCTTGAAAGAAGAACAGGCAGTTTAAATGATTTAAATGTGAATGTATCAAAAACAGTGTTCACTCATAAGGCTCCTCAGTCCCAATCCATATGAGAGGGATCATTTTCAACTAAGAGTAGCTAAGAATAGGTTGAGAAATCTTCCTCCAGAAGGTGGAATCCCAGAGGTAAGCCATGCACACAGATAGCTAAAATATACATATTGGAATGTTATATGCCATCAAGGGCCATACCTTATGGTAAGCCAGGACATAACTTGAGCTCCTCCATCTGTCAGTGGTAATCTTTTTTTTAATTTAATTTAATTTATTTATTTACACTTTACTAAAATAGAATTGTTGTAAGAGTAAACATAATCCCCCTTTTCCTCACAAAAATAGAAAAATCTCACAAAAAAATAAAGTTAGAGAAAAATAAAAAAAGGTACTTCAACCTGTGTTCAACCATCAGCTCTGTCTCTGGGTTGGATCACATTCTTTATTATCAGATAAAGTTCATCAGAGAAGTTGCTTCAATATTTTTTCACATAGTTGCTATTGCTAGCTGTTTTTCCTTCTATCCTATTCCTTCCCACTCCCATTTATTCTCTCTCTCTCTCCTTTCACTTTGTCCCTCGTTAAAAGTGTATTGAGAGGCAGCCAAGTGGCACAGCAGACAGAGCACCAGACCTGGAGCCTAGGGGCCCCAAATCCAAATCCCACCCCAGATACTCAACAACCACCCAGGTGCGTGGTCCTGAGCAGACCACCCAACCCCACCACCCTGCCAAAAAAAAAAATGAGTTGCATCTTACTACCCTCTCCCACGATCTTCCCTCTCCTCTATCAACTATATCCTACCTCCCCTCCCCCCTGTTCCCTTTATCCCATCCCCTTTCTCTCCTTTTTCCTCTAGGGAAGACAGATTTCTATACCCTCCTGATTGTGTATGTCGTTTCCTCTCTGTGCCATTTCCAATGAGAATGAAGGCTCACTCAACCTCCCCCTCATATTCCCTCCTTCCACTCCATTGAAAAGCTTTATCTTGATTCTTTTATGTGAAATATCTTAGCCCATTCTACTCTTCTTTCCTGTTGGCACAGTACATTTCTTTTTCACCCATTGACTCCATCTTTATATTATATTATATTATATTATATTATATTATATTATATTATATTATACCTTCATATTCAGCTCCTTCTTGTGCCTTACCTGTATATACTTCTTCTAAATACTTTATTGATTGAGATGGTTCTCTTCCCAGGATCATCTTCTCATGCAGGAATACAAACAATTCAACATCATTAAAACCCTCATAATTTGCTCTTCCCATCCGACCTCTGTATGATTCACCTGAATCCTATACTTGGAGATCAAACTTTCTGTTCAGTTCTGGTCATTTCAACATGAAAGTTTGATAGTCCTCTATTTCACTGACTATCCATCTTTTTGCCTGGAATAGTTCTTTTGCCTTCTGGAATATCATATTTCAAGCTCTATGGAGCCCTTAATGTGGATACTGCTAAGTCCTATGTGAGCCTGACTGTACCTCAATTTTTTAATTATTTCTTTCTGGCTGTTTGTAATATTTTCTCTATGGCTTGGGAGTTCTGGAATTTGGCTATAATATTCCTGTGAGTTATTTTTGAGAATCTCTTTCATGAGGTGATTTTTGGATTGTTTCATTTCTATTTTGCCCTCTGCTTCTAGTATATCAAGGCAATTTTCCTTTAGAAATTCTTTAAAAATGAAGCCAAGTCTATTTTCCTGGTCGTGACTTTTAGATAGCCCAATAATTTCTAAATTGTCTCTTCTGGATCTATTTTCCAAGTCAGTTTTTTTCAATGAGATATTTCACATTTTTTCCTAGTTTTTCATTCTTTTGACTTTGTTTTATTGTTTCTTAACTTCTCATAAACTCATAAGCTTCCCTTAGCTCCATTATATATTTGAAGGAATGGTTTTCTTCAGGGAGCTTTTTATCTCCTTTCCCATCTAGCCAATACTGCTTTTTAAGGCATTCTTCTCCTCATTAACCTTGTGGACTGCTTTTTCCATTTGACCTAAACTGGTATTTACCATGTTGTTTTCTTCAGCATTTTCTGGATCTCCTTGACCAAGCTGCTGACTTGGTTTTCATGATTTACCTTCCCAATTTTTTTCTCTGCCTCCCTTACTTGATTTTCAAAATCATTTTAAAGCTCTTCCATACCCTGAGATTAATTTCTATTTTTCTTAGAGGCTTTGGATACAGAAGCTTTGACTTCGTCATCTTTTAAGTATGTTTTTAGATCTTCCATGGAAAGAAAGTAATTATCTGTGGTCAGGTTCTGTGAGGAGTCTCTGCTCTTACTAGGGTAATAGGAGACCCCAGACTGAAACCATGGTCTGAATATGAACAAAGCACAAGAGTCCTTTCCTGGGGATAGCAGAGAGACCTGGACAGTCTCCCCCCAAGTCTTACCTTCTGTGTACTGAGTGTTCTGGAAGCAACTGTAGGGTGGTTCCCTGATGGGTGGCTGTACTGGACTGCTTCAGTTCCCAGTGGCTGCACTGGCCTGGGCTCCATGGTCACTCTGGCAGAGCTTTTCTGCTGATCTTCTAAGATGTGTTTGTTAATTCCTAGGTTGGGAGGTCTAGAAGCTGCTTCCACAGCTATGAGTCCAGGTGTCCCCCAATGGACCCAGGAACCCAGCAGGCTGTTCCTGGAAGGCTGGAGCTCATTTGTTCTGGCCCAGGGTGACCTGGACCATGCTGCTGCGCCTTCCCACCCTAGTGGAACAAAGGCTTCCAAATTATTTTGAGCTGGAAAATTGTTTCCCTGGATCTTTCTATAGGTTCCGTCTCTCTAAAAATTAGTTTGGGTCATAATTTTAAGGTTTTTGGAATATTTGGGAAGAGAGTTTCTGAGAATTCCTGCCTTCATTCCTTGATACCCTACCATACTCAGTGGTCATCTTTTTGGAAAAGGATATAGTTGCAGATGTCTTCTGATGTCATTCAGCTCTAACTGTGGAATCCTGGGACTCATACCCTCTAGAATTCATGATGTTTTCCCCAAGGTGGAAAACATTTATTTCAGAATTGCTTTTCAGTCACCTATGCTGAAGAAAAGCAAAGCAAAGCAGAAGATTAGGCTCGAGCTTCCCTAGTAAGCATACATAACAGTTGTTTTGTATGAGCAGCCACTAGAGTTGCTTACAAGAGAGGAGAAGAGGATAAGCACCCCAGCCTCTATCCCCACAATGTCTTTACATGTTCAGCAGTTAGAAAGATAGAGTGCCAGAGGACAGATCAATTCCCTTTAAGGTCTACTGCGTGGGCAACTTTTTAGACTGAACTCAAATTCCTCTAAACTTTGCCCAATAAGGATTGAAAAATTTCAGGCTGAAATTCATTGAATTATGTAAATAAATAAAGGGTTCTTTTTTGGACTAGTCTATACTGCTGTGGCAGAAAGATGATCAGATCAGAGTTTGGAGTTATAGAATCTGGAGCAGAAAGGATTCAAAAGCATCACATGTACTTCACAAAGTACTTCACATTAGTAAATATTTTGTAAATGTTATTAAAGTAAATCTTGTGTGATTCCCACCTTTTGGAGAATTGAAAAGTGAGTATGAAAGAAATGAAATCACTTACCCTAGGTCACTCAGAAAGTAAATAACAGAACCAGAATTTTAACTAAGGTGTCACAGTTCAATGGTAAGAAATGATCAGGGGTGGCTATCCTCAGATCTATCTGAGGATATTGTAAACTGTGGGAGAATTTGACATATATACAAATAACCACAATAAAAGTAGAATGTAGCAAAGGCAAAGATAACATTCAGACAGAGGAGAGAGGAACAGGCAGATTAAATGGTCACCACAAATTCAGAGTCCTTCCATGTACCACTTTCTATCATTTACTTACTAGGTGACCATTGGATAAATCATTTCACTTTTTCAACCTGATGACACCCCAAGGTCTCTTCTAAGACCCTGAGTTGCTAAATAAAGATTTTCCAAATGTTTGGCTCAATCTTGACCACTCTTCCCTCTCATTGTTGTACTAAATTTAAAAAACACTTAGGATAAGATAATTTCAAACTGATCTCAACCAGTAAGGAGAATATGAATGAGATTGGGAGCAATCCATTGGCTCAGTCCACACTACACCTGGATGATTGACTGAGGTCTAGTTGGCACCATACACAGACAGACTCTGACTACCTATCAGAAGGCATTTGTCTAGAAAATCCTAGTTTGGAAAGAAACACAAGAACAAAAAAAATGGAGAGTATGAGTTTAAAGAAACTCAAATTCACATTTCTATTTTGCTTTTTCACTAGGTTTTTCTCCGCCAAAGTAACAATCTGTTCTTCAAGACTGCCAAGGAATTAAAGTGAGTGTTCACCAACCAAGAGTCAAACCATTTAGTCTAAGTAATAACAGTAGCTCATATTTCTAGCCCACTTTACCAATGAGAAACTTCTTTACCCACAACAACACTGTGAGGTTGGCAGAGCAAGTTATTGTTATACCATTTTACATGCAGAAAAACTGAGACTGAGAAATTAAGGGGGGATAGCAATATGGTAGAGGAGAAAAAGCTAATGATCAGAAGCCTAAAAATCAGGATTCTAATCCTTGCTCTCCTACTAACTTGTTGCATGATCTTTGGTAATTTATTCCCCTCGAGAGAGGTTGGATCAGGTAACCTCTAAGGTTTCTTACAGCAGCAATAGTCTAAAGCCATTTAATGAGTAAGTAGTAAAATTGAAACTTGAGCCCACATCTTCAGTCTCCAAGATTTGTTTTTCTTTAGTCAACTTTTCATGACCCTATGGACCTTAGTATATATCAGAACCTTCTATCCTTCACTGTCTTTCAAAGCCTATCCAAGTTAATTTTTGTTGCCTCCATGACACAATCCATATCATCCTCTGGCATTCCATCATGCTCTCTTCCAATGAGTTCCATCTTCTCATTATGTGGTCAAAGTACTAAACTTCAGTCTCAATATTTGCCCTTCCAACGAATGCCTGAAGTAGTCCAAAACTAGAGCTCCTTATACTACAAGATGCTGCCTCTCCATATAAGATTCCTTAAATAGAATAATACCTATAGTGGTGTATATGCATTAATTGACAAAATAGTAATGATATAATCTGTTAGAACTGCCCTAATATAATTGATGATGATCATAATAATGATAATTCTATTTAAGGAGTAGCAATGCCCATTGGACTCTCTTGGAGACATCTCTAGCAATCAGAAAATGTATCATTGAAGATGCAGATGGGAAATGAGGGACTATGTCTATAAGTGCCCAGCTCCCTGTAGGAAGTATCGTAGCTTCTGCCCCTCCTGTCCAGGTTGTTTGACCTTGTCCTTATGGAGAGTGATAAAAATAAAGTAGGAATGTTCCAACTTGTTAAACAAAGTAGGAAAATCCAGATATAGTCAGACATAACGAGAAAGTAAATTAATCAATTTGAATTGAATCAATTTGAATCAGTCAATCAATTGAAAGGGAAAGAAAGAGAGTAGATTTTCAAATGTTTATATGACTCATGAATATTATTACATTTTTATGAGATTTGTAGTCAAAGAATATAATGACCTGGTAGACAATTTTTCTGGTGAAAAACTCTTTTTCACTTTTTTGGAAAATGAACCATTATATTTATAACTCATAAATTCACAGTGCTTCAGGTTTACAATGTTCTTTTCTCACCAGAACCCTATGAAATATAAAGTATAATATTATCTTCCCCATTTTAGAGGTGGGGAAACTGAGGCTCAGAGAAGGGAGTATTCAAAGCCACAAAGCTAGTAATCATCAGAGCTAGCCTACAAACCTAGGTCTTCCAACTCCAAATCCACTGTATATATCCCCTCTTCCATTAAAATTTCATGGAATATTTGACACCTCTTCTTGCAGAGTTGAAGTATTGAAGAAGGCTTTTTTGAACCCCCCCTCATTATTTATCAATATATTCATTAATTCAATTCACCATTTTTCAGAATCTACAAACTTCTCCCCATCCCCACACTATGGGTGATAGATAAGATCTATCTATCTATAAAATGGGATCCCTCAACAAGCTCAAGGAGCTTGTTGGCTCCTAAGCCCTTTTCTTTGTAAGATAAATACCAATTTAATAAAATTAGGTTAACAATATTAATGTGCAATTGAAGATCTCTCAGGAGACTGCATAAAATTGCACTGAGCTTTTATTCCAGTTTTCAAAATAGCATCTATAACAACAATTCTCCAAGAGCAGTGTAGACCAAGGCAGAAGCACCAAAATGCATTGGATAGATATTTTAGCCTACTTACCACTATTAAATGAATCCACTTCAAAAAATATTAATTGCCAATAACATGCAAAGATCATTGCTAGGCACTGGGAATGGGCATATTAAAAAATTATATCATAAAATTCTTCTGAGAAGTTTTCAGTCTCATTAAAGGAATCATATTTATATACAAATAATTATACTACAAAGCACACTTTTAATGCAAAAGATCACTATAGGAAAAGTGTTGTAAGAAATTGGAGTCAGAAGAGATCATTTTTAGGGGGTGGAAGTGGTCAGAAAAGCTTTCCTGAAAAAGAAGGTGTCTGTTTTAGACCTCAAGGAAATGAAGGAATTTTGACAGAACTGGAAATAGGGCAAGTAGGGGGTTAACCCTAAAGAGTCTGTTGGGGGTTTCATGAGTAAAGACTATTAAGATGGAAGAGTGCACAATAGGAACAAAACACAGTGAATAGTTTTGTTTGACAGGAACATAGAGTGCTTTAAGGAGAATATCACATAAATGTTGGAAAGCATAACAGACGTTGAATTTTAGAATGAGGAGATGATGATGACAGTGGTGGTGTTGGTGGTAGTGATGATGTTTGCAAAATAAACATTCTTTTTATAAATATAAATAGTATTATTATTATGTAGGCAAAATAGAATCATGTAATGTTTTAGAGTGAAGGCATGATGTAATAAGAATGCTGCATTAGGAAGAAAAGATAGAGTGAGAAAAGTGGCTAAAACAATAGTACAGACATGAAGTGGCAATGAAATAGTATAGTAAATGAATGTAATAGATGCTGCAGAAGTAAAATGAAATGAAAAGGTGATTGATAAGCTATGGAATGAAAGGGAAAAGGTAAATATGACTCAGGTTTAGAGAGTATGTGAGAGTGGAATATTTTCATCAATAAAAATAGAAAAAGAGGAAGCTAGGTGGCACAGTGGATAAAACACCAGCCCTGGAGTCAGGAGGACCTGAGTTCAAATTTGTCCTCAGACATTTAATAATTGCCTAGATGTGTGACCTTGGGCAAGTCATTCTTAACCCCATTACCTTAAATTAATAAAAAATTTTAAAAATTAAAAATAAAAATAGAAGTAAAGGATAGGGCAACTTTTGGAAAGAAGATATAATATTCCATTTTAGACTTGTTTAGTTTGAGGGACTGGCAAGCCATTTAGGTAACAATATACAACAAGCAGTGGGTAATTTGCTTCTGGAACTCTGAGTGAGATCACAAGTGGAAATAAAATTTTGGAAGTTCTCTGCATCAAGGTGATAATTAAAACCATAGAAGTGGATGGGATCATCAAGGAAGAGGGCACAGAATGAGATCAAGGGCAGAATTCTGGAAGATATATGCATTAAAGGAAGCAAAAAACCTTGGAAATGTCATGGATACCAAAGAAGAGAATATCAATGTGGATGGTCAATAGGTTCAAGGACTGTAGAGAGCTTAAAAAAGGAATAAGACTTTTAAAAGGCATCAAGATTTGAAGATAATTATACTGAAAACAATAAGAAAAATTCTCAAATCTGTAAATTTTTAAATTTTCAAATGATTTCCTCACAATTAAAATGTGAAGTACTATCTTATCATTATCCTCATTATTAGAGATGAGTAAATTAAGACTCAAGAGGTCACTTTTAACTGAGCAAAAGCAACTTCATTTAAATGCTGAGTTCAGAAGCCAGATTGCAAGAGATAGATGGTAAAAAATGCCAAGGCTGGCAGTAAAAACCACCAGTATCATAATGCTGCTCCTAGGGAATCTTATAATAACAGTTATTGGAAGTCTTCAAGCAAGGATTGTATACCTAACTATGTCATGTTGCAGAAAGGATTCATGGATGTCTTCTGAGGCTTCTTCCATAGGTTCTCTATGATTTTTAGGTTCTGTGATTTAATTAAATTTATATTACATTCTATGATTTATAAAGTACTTTCAGGTCTATATTTAAAAGAATAAAAATTTAAATGATAAAAATGTATCTAGGCATAATGACTTTGCCCATCCTCTGCCTCACTTAAATTCACTTCAGATGCAAGTCACGACCACCCTATGATGCCATTCTGTCAAAATCCCTTCATTTCTTTGAGGTCTAAAACAGATACCTTCTTCAGGAAAGCTTTTCTGACCACTTCCACCACCTGAAAGTGATCTCTTCTGACTCCAGTTTCTTACAACACTTTTCCTATAGTGATCTTTTGCATTTAGAGTCTGCTTTGGAGTATAATTATTTGTATATAAATATGATTCCTTTAATAAGACTGAAATCTTCTCAGAAGGATTTTATGATATAATTTTTTAATATGTCCATTTGAAAATGAGGGGCCTACAACAACAATAACAACAAAGCATAACAATGGTCTTTGCTATGGCAAAAACCCCATTTTAATAGTTTTGTGGTAAGAAGAGAAAATGGAAGATTAAAAGGATCTTTCGGATTGATAGGCTCCAACTTCCATTGACTACTCTGAGTTTAAAGTTCTCAAGTGATGTTTATCTATTTCAAACCATAGCTCATAAGTCATTTAATGAGCCCAACAGGTCAAATAAAATAAAAGCTCTAGGTTATCATGGGAAGTCCACTGCTGAGAAGGCACAAAATGGACTAAAAATGCCACCTGAGTCAGCCCACCAACCTTCATCTTCATTGTACTCTAAGAAGCATTTATTTGAGTTCTTGAATCATTCAAATATCAATCACTGCTTCCACTACTGACCTGGATACCCCAAAGCAAGTCCTTGACCCCAACCCCTAGGAGAAGGCATATGTGAAAGAGGTAGTCTTCTGGGGAGGGATGGGTAATAAATACTAGCAAGAAGAGTTAGGAAGTAGCCAGACCTCAAACAAGTCATACAATAATGATAAATCTTAGTTCCTTAATCTACAAAATGGGAATTATTGCTCCTGCTGTCTTCACAGGAAGCATCAAATGAGAGTCCAGTAATGCCTAAGAGCTATATGGAAGTAGATATCAATCTAAGTAGAAAGAAGGGCAGAGCCAAGATGATAAAGCAGAGGCAGGAATTCCCATAAGCTCTCCCTCAGACCATTGCAAATACCTTTAAATAATGACTTTAATTGAAGTGTAGAATGGTGGAACCCACAGAAAGGCTGAGTGAAACAATATCCCAGACCAAAACAACTTAGAAGATCTTCAGGAAAATTCTGTTACATCAGGGTTAGAAAGGCTCATACAGCTGGGTTGTGCTGGAAGTACCAGAGCAAAGCAATTTCAGCCTTCCGGGAACAGCCCACAGGGCACCTCAGGCACTGGGGATGCCTAGGTCTGTGTAAGCTGCCACAGTTTCCAGACTTCTCAGTCCAGGTATTGCCAAGGACAGCTTGGAAGGGCAGCAGGAAAACTCTGCCACACCAGAGTAAGCATGGAGAACAGATCAACACAGACCTCAGCACAGACTCAACCTGGGGACCAGGGACAACCTGGGGAGCCACCCAGCAGCTGCTTCCAGAGCACTCAGTCTACCTACAC
This sequence comes from Macrotis lagotis, assembly GCF_037893015.1. Taxonomy (NCBI): domain Eukaryota; kingdom Metazoa; phylum Chordata; class Mammalia; order Peramelemorphia; family Peramelidae; genus Macrotis; species Macrotis lagotis. The sequence continues at coordinate 212,368,399 of NC_133660.1, read as the reverse complement.
TAAGGGGGTCTGGGGGAGATTGCAGAGGTTTCTCTGTTATCTATCCCTAAGATCTCTAAGATGTGGCTTTTCCTGTGCTCAGATGGAGAGCACAGTCTGAACCCTAGTCTCAGGAAAATGCTTACTACCATAGCAGAACAGGGTTCCCCTCACAGTTCCAGGGCAGAGGGGAGGGCTTGTGGTCATCCACAGAGCAGAGCACAGGCCAGGAGAGCAGTCAAAGCATCTCATAAGACCTTGGAGGAATTGAGGTCCCAGGGAAAGGGTGGGGAGTTGTCCTGAAAGACAGCTGCAAAACCCTTCAAAAGCATGGGATAATGCATTCTCCACCCTGAAAGCAGACCCTACCTTAACAAAGATTTAAAATCAAGTCATAGGCTGAGGAAATGAGCAAAGGACAGAAGAAAAAACCCAACTATAGACAATTACTTTGGTCCTATGGAAGATCAAAATACACATTCAGTATTTGCATTTATCAAAATACACACAAAGCCAAACCTTCTGTATCCAAAACCTCCAAGAAAAATATGAATTGGTCTCAGGCTACGGAAAAGTTAAAAAAAAGATTTTGAAAATCAAGTAAGGTCAGTAGAGGAAAAATTGGAAAGAGAAATGAAAGTGATGCAGGAAAATCATAAGAACCAAATCAGCAGCTTGGTGAAGAAAGTTACAAAAAATACTAAAGAAAATAGCATGATAAAAGCCAGTTTAGATGAAATTAAAAAATCAAAAAGTCAATGAGAAGAAGAATGCCTTAAAAAGTAGAACTAGGAAAAAGAGATACAAAAGGTCTCTGAAGAAATTAATTCCTTCAAATGCAGAATGGTGACTTTGTGAGAAATCAAGAAACCAAAAGAATGAAAAACTAGAAGAAAATGTGAAATATCTCATTGGAAAAACAACTGACCTGGAAACAGATCCAGAAAAGATAATTTTTAAATTATTGGGCTACCTGAAAGTCATGACCAGAAAAAGAGCCTAGACTTCATTTTTCAAAAAGTAATCCAGCAAAATTATTCTGATATCCTAGAAGCAGAGGGGGAAAATAGAAATTGAGGAAATCCACTGATCACCTCCTGAAAGAAATCCCAAAATGAAAACTCCCATGAATATTATAGTCAAATTCCAGAACTCCCAAGTCAAAAGGAAAATATTACAAGCAGCAAAAAGAAACAATTCAAATATTGTGGAGCTACAGTCAGGATTAAACAAGATTTAGCAACTTCTACATTAAGGGCTCATAGGCTTAGAATATGATATTCCAGTAGGCAAAAGAGCTTGGTTTACAACTGAGAATCAACTACCTAGCAAAACTGAACATCATCTTTCAGCCAAAAGGATGGACATTCAATGAAACAGGGGACTTTCATACTTTCCTGTTCAAATGACCATAACTAAACAGAAAGTTTGATCCTCAAGTACAAGACTCAGGTGAAGCATAAAGAGCATGAATGGGAAGGGCGAATTATGAGGGCTTTAATGATGTTACACTGCATGTATTCATACATGGGAAGATGATATTGATAATTCACATGAACCTTCTCATGCATTAGAGTAGTTAGAAGAAATATATATATATATATATATATATATATATATATATATATATATATATGGAGAGAGAGACAGAGACAGAGACAGAGAGAGAGACAAGGTACAGGAGGAGGTGGTATAATATATCACAAATGTATAATATATTGTAAATATTGAGTTAATAAGCAAGAAAGAAATGTGCTGAGCAAAAGGGAAAGGAGAGGTAGACTGGGCTAAGATATTTCACATAAAAGAGAGAAGAAAAAGGGTTTGCAATGGAGTGAAAGGGGGAAGATGGGAGGAGTGAATGAGCCTTCACTCTGTTCAGAAGTGGCTCAGAGAGAAAATAGCATACATACTCAATAGGGTATAGAAATCTATCCTACCCTAGAGGAAAAAAAGGGGAATAAAAAGGTAGGAGAAAGAGACAGGGGGAAGGGAGAGGGTTGTAGGGGATAAAGGAAAGGAAGATCATGGGTAAGATTAGTTAGATATAACACACTTTTGAGGAGAGACAGGGTGAAAGGAAAGAGAGAATAGAATGAATGGGAGTGGGGAGGAATAAGATGGAGGGAAATACAGCTAGCAATAGAAATTATGGGAAAAAATATTGAACTCTGATGGAGCTAGGATAAAGAATGCTATCCATCCCAAAGACAGAGTTGATGATATCTGAATACAAACTGAAGCACGTTTTTTTTCTCTCACTTTATATTTCTTGCAATTTCTCTTTCTTTCTGTGTGTGTGTGTGTGTGTGTGTGTGTGTGTGTGTGTGTATGTGTATGGCAGGGGGGGAAGGTTATGTGTGCTTTTACAACATAACTATTGCAGTATTATAAAAAATTAAAATAAAAGATAAACCAAGAAAAAAAGCAAAAAGAGGGGTGGCTAGGTGGCACAGTGGATAAAGCACTGGCCCTGGAGTCAGGAGTACCTGGGTTCAAATCCATCTCAGACACTTAATCACTTAATAATTACCTAGCTGTGTGGCCTTGGGCAAGCCACTTAACCGCATTTGCCTTGTAAAAATAAAAAGAAAAAAGAAATGGAGCAAATCTGATATGAAAGACTTTTTATCACATTGGAGCAGATTATTTTAACTCTATGAGATATATATTTATATAACATCTAAAAGAATCATACCTTAAAAAGTGAAAAAAGAATTCCCATTAAAATTATTTTGAAATTGAAAAGAATATCTTTTCATAGATATATATGTAGAAATATTGATAACTATATACATAAAGAAATAATATATAGAGATATATAAAAACTGTCTATATACATAGGCATATATAGAGAGAATATTGATATTTACATAGAGATATATCAGTAGCACTATAGCTATATGTACATAATATGGGAAAATATTTATATCCATGTACCTATAAATATAGTTATATGAATCTATTGATATCTTTATATTATTATAAAATTTTCTACATAGGTATAACTATATATGGATATATAGATATATACATTTATCTATAGATTCCTAAATATCCATATACATAGTAAGGTTTTAAGATCAATATATAGGTATATATTTAGAAATATATTATATATGAGATATAATTATAGGTATAATATATAGAAAAATATTCATATCTATGTAGAGATATTAGCTAGGTGGTGCAGTAAATAGAGAACCAGCCCTGATGTCAGGAAGATCTGAATTCAAATCTGATCTCAAGCAATTGATACTTAACTTGTTAGCTTCCCTCTCCTTTAGGCAAGTCATTTAACTCTGATTGCCTTGCATCCAGGGTCATCTCCAGTCATCCTAATTTATAACTGACCACTGGACTCAGATGAATCTGGAGGAGAAAGTGAAGCTGGTGACTTTTCACAGCACCCTCATTCAAATCCAATTCAAGTGCTTTTCATGACATCACCTCCCTGATGTCATGGCCTTCTTTGAGCACAAAGGACAAACAGCATCATCAGATATAAAGAAATTATTATCTATATGTAGACATATAAATATTTATATAAAGTCAAATAGATATAAATATATTGTTATCTAAATATAAATCTATAGATCTATAGAGAGATTTGTATATAGATGTATATATATACATAGATGTATATCTATATAGATATAAATATAAAGAAATTACTATATCTAAACTATGAAAGTATTGAAAGTGATTCCCATTCCCATGTCTCTTTGACCTCAGTTTCCCAGGAATGAGTTTCTTTTCTAAATTGTCCTGGACAAGCTGCCTCTTAGTGCTTTCTTCCAATCTTATGAAGAATAGTGACTGTCTTGGAGCCAAGAATGAACACAATTCAAATCACTTCATTGTATTTACTTTGGCAAGTAATTAAAGCTCTCTGAGTTACAGTTTCCTAATCTGTTAAATGGGGATGAGAGTACCCCATTTGAAGCCAACAGTTAAGATGGCAGCATTGCCTAGTAGAAAAGAGATAATTGACTTTGGAAAACTGAGTTCTTAATTTATAATTATTAGCAAACTGTAGACAAATTGCTACCCTATTCAAACCTGTTTTTTTTTAATCTGTAAAATAAGGGAACATAATATCTGCAGAATGTACCTCACAAGAGGTACAGATTTGAAATGCTTTTCAAACTTAAAAGCCTGATATAAATATCAGCTATTTTATGCAAAAATACTATATAATTATCAGCTACTGTGACTTTCTTTACAGTCAGCTTTCTGGGCCAACTATATTCAATATTTTATTCTATTTTTGACCATGTCCCTGAGTGTCCAAAGGTCTCCAAAAGACCATGATCTGGCTCCCAAGTTGTTACCTCCTGTGCCTCTCATATTAAGTGTGCTTTTGTCAGATACAAGAAAAGTATCTACATCAATAGATAAAGTAAAGATCAGGTGGCATCCAAGACTGGAAGATCTACAAAGAAATTGTGAGAGAAAAGGCAACTCAGTGAAGTAGTGGATGAGCAGAAACACCAGAATTCAAATCCTCCTTAAACAATGACTAGCTTAGGGGCTGGTAGGTGGTGCAATGGATAAAGCATGGGCCTTGGAGTCAGGAGTACCTGGGTTCAAATCTGGTCTGAGACACTTAATAATTACCTAGCTGTGTGGCCTTGGGCAAGCCACTTAACCCCATTTGCCTTGCAAAAACCTAAAAAACAAACAAACAAATAAAAAAACCAATGACTAGCTGTGTGATCTTGGGAAAGTCACTTGACCTTCCCCAGTATCAGCTTCTTTATCTATAACATGTGGGTAATAGTATCTTCCTTGCAGAGTTGTTATGATCAAATGAGATAGCAAATGGTCAGTAGTTTGGAAATGTAAAAGTGCCAAATAAATATTATCTTTCTATTAATATTCGTGTTTAGATTTGGGCAGCTGTGTGATACAACAGCAGTTTGAATCTAGCCTTTGACATTTACTAGCAGTGTGACCTTGGGGTCACTTAACCCCGATTGCCTCACATCCAGGGTTATCTCCACTTGTCCTGATTCAGATCTGGTCACTGGACTCAGATGACTCTAGAAGAGAAAGTGAGGCTGGTGACTTAGCACAGCAATTAGCACAAATCCAATTTATGTGCTTGTCCTGGCATCACCTCCCTGATATCATGGTCTTCTTTGAGAATGAAGGACAAACATCACTATTATTAGGTTTAGGTTTGCATTAGATTAAACCAGTGGTGTCATATTCAAATAGAAATGGATCCCTGTAGTAGCACATTGACTTAGAAAACCACAAACTAATATTGGTTGTGTTGTATTATTTTTTTTGTTCAAATTTCCAATTTATATTTTAATCAGATTCACCACCTCATTCTGGATTTTTGCAGCCCTCAGGCTGGCGAGATTGATACCACTGAATCTGATGAGTCTTACAATTTTGAGATCCAGCTTCCAATCTATTAGGATCAGAGAGGCCTGAGGTAGGAAAGACCTCAGAGGTCATCTAACCCAACCCAAGTCTAAACCTGAATCCTTTCTACAATAGCCAAGACAAATTATGACCTAACATCTACTTGAAAGACCTTCAGGCTTCAAAAGTTTAGAAGGTTCTTAGTGAGAGTTTTCATGAATTGCAAGTACAATAAGTCAACAGTTAAATAGATAAGCATATTCAAGATGATTAATGTGATCTTACCAAGGGAGGAAAAGCTCTCAGACTGGGGAAGGGAATAGTCTACTTTACCTGTCCCGATCAGATCACATCTGGAGAATTAAGTTTAATTTGGAGCATCCTACTTGAAGAAAGACACTGATGAATTAGAATGCCTCAAATTAGCCCCTACCATCCAGAGGTGAGCTGGGCAACCTTTGAAGGTAGTGGCTTTTCCCTCCCTAGAGTCTGCAAGCTGGTTGCTTGTTGTTCTTCATGCCCTACCAAAAATGGCAAAATTGAAGCAGAACAAAAGAAGCATGACTTGTCTGCAACTTGTCTGTAACATAGTGATGCCATTCTGGTCTCTTTTGATAATGAAGGATGTGAATCAACCAACCAAAAAGGCATCATTAGACTGGGGTTAAGGTATAATTCACTCAATTGTAGCTAATCAGACCAATACAAGCTCAGAAAACTCTACTGCAGATTGAGCATAAACAGTTCGTGTTTTGGAGTGGAGATTTCTCAAAATCTGAGCATCTCATATTTCTTTTGAGCTCCTGCAATTCTATTTGCTCACAGAGTATAGCTCCTTCTTTGATGTGGGCACATCACACTTAGCAGTTCCATATCAGTGTTGTCAAGATCTCACAATTGATTTCAAAGTTCTACAGAAAGACTTTGAGAATATCCTGGTATTTCTTCTTCTGAGCTCTATGTAAAGACTTGTCTTGTGTGTTCTCCTTAAAATGATCTTTTAGGCAAACATGCTTTTGGCATTCAAACAACATAGCTAGTCCACTGGAGTTGGATTCTCTGCAATAGAGTTTGAAAGCTTGGCTTACTCAACTCAAGAAGAGATCTCAGTGTCCAGTATCTTATCTTGCCAAGTGATCTTCAGAATCTTCCTAAAGGTCTGCAAGTTAAGGCTGACTGTCCATTTGTTATAGAGGAAATTTCTGTTTGGTTGCTGCTCATATCAGCATGCCTCCTGAAATCTGTCCCATCAGTGAAATTTTGATTCCAGGAATTTTTTCCCTAACATCAGAATGAAGTCTTCACCTACAACTTCCACCTAGTGTTTAATTTCTACCCTTTGGGGCCAAAACAACTATATGAATCCCTCTTTTACCTGGACTTTCAAAGATCCATCATTTCAGCCTCATCACCTTCCACGACACTTCCTTTCTTCAGATTGATCATATAAGTTTGAAGAAAGTTTGAAGGAATTTAGAGTCTGTCAATTCAAATCTCATGAGGAGATAGGGGCCTAAGGCAAATGAAGTTCACACATTTGGTACAGTACAAGAGTTAGGATTAAAACTCAGGTCCTCTTGTTCTAAATCCAATGTTCTTTCCTACATCACAGTATGACATGCTGCATCATTCTGTGAGCTGAGCATTATAGGGTACAACATCTAGCTTACACACCATCTTGCTCCCGGTTCTCTAGATCTACCTAAGATTGTTAGTCTTCCCTAAAATGATTAAGAACCTGGCAAGTTTCCTATTTTATTATGACTAATTCATATTGTACATTGGTACACAACAAAATGGTGTTGATCACTCCATACTCCCAACTGGGGAGGAGGAAAGGAATAAGACATTGGTTCTCAAAGAACCCTTGGAGGTCCCCAAGATCTTTTCAAGGAAAGAAACCAGAATGACAATCACTATGTTACAGACAAGTTGCAGACAAGTCATGCTTCTTTTGTTCTGCTTCAATTTTGCCATTTTGGTAGAGCACAGAGAACAACAACCAACCAGCCTTTTTAGTTGGTTGATTCACGTCCTTCATTATCAAAAGGGACCAGAATGACATCACTATGTTACAGACAAGTTGCAGACAAGTCATGCTTCTTTTGTTCTGTTTCAATTTTGCCATTTTGGTAGAGCACAAAGAACAACCAACCAGCTTGCAGACTCTAGGGAGGGAAAAGCCACTACCTTTTCAAGAAAAATATTTTCAAAATAATGTTAAGGACCTTATTTCCCTAAGTAAAATAATTCTTCCTTTCCAACTATATATCTCTATAGGACCAGATTTTCTTCATGTACTTTAACCAAAATAACATATCACAATAGATTAAATGCAGAAGCAATATGAAAATCCAGCTGTCTTTTATTAAGTCAGACATTAAAGGGATTTGTTAAAATATATAAAACAATGCCACTCTTCTCACTAAAATTTTGTTTTAAAAATTATGATTTACTTATGATTTTCAAAAAAGTTACTTGTATTGATATGTAATTGGATTTACTATTATTATTTTAAATGAATAAATATTTTTAAAATTATTTTAATTCTAAAAGGGTAAATATCAGTATATAGGAACCACATAAATTAAAATTCTTTGAGATCATCAATCATTTTGAAGAATGTAAAGACTCCTCACACCAAGAAAAATCAGAACTATTGATATAGGAAAAAAAGAGTTGGAACTGGAATCAGGTGAGAATTGTAAATGCTGTCCTCTCTGAGCCTCCATTTCATCTTCTAAAATGGAGGTGGTAATAATAGCTATAGTTCCCTCTCCACAAGATTGTTGTAAGCATCAAAGGGAAATGTGATGTAAAATGGGAGTGGACTTAGTAAAACTTAAAGTACTAGATCCTTTCCAATTATTACTATTAATTAGGGCCTAGTAACTTTTAATAAAATTCTTCCCAACTGTTGTCAAAAAATGGTCCCCAGTGCATCAGAAAGAATACTGAAAGATGGTGATGTATTGGAGCTCCAACTTCACCTTTCACCGAATCAATCACTTGCTACTTTCCCAGAGGACAGTTTTATATAACTCAGGACACCACACGTTGTGGGCAGGGAGTAAGACCATAAATGCTGAGACACCTGCTTCCTTCATTGAACAAGAGCTCCATGAAAGGTAGAAAAGGCTACACAAAAGCAAAGAATGATTAAAATTCATTTAGAATACCCAGCTTCATGAGTACATGTAAATAGGACTCTACTAGCAAAGTTGGTCATATATTTCAACTATCACCCTTTTAGCATCAGCAGCATAACCTGAGGTTTATCTAAACACCAAATGCCATTTCCTAGAGAGAGCCCTGGAGGAAAGATATACTTGAATATCACCTAATCTTCCAGACTTTGGATTTGAAAGAAATGAGATTCTAGATTTTTTTTTCTTAGTGTAAAAATGGAAAACTATAAAGGTTTCTCCAGTCTTAGTTTTATCATTTGTAAAATGAGGGCATTTAACTAAATGATTACTAAGTCCTTTCCAGTTCTTCCAATCTTTGGGAGCTTAAGTACAGTTTTGTTGGATGAGAATAGGAGGAAGTGGAGCACAAGGTTGCAGGGAAGGGGGAAGAAAAGGAAGGGACCCCGAATCTTATATTCAAAATACTGCCTCCTCATATAGCGAACACTTTTAGTTGTCCTCTTGGTAAAGTGGGTATGTGGAGAAAGCTAAATAGAAAAAGGCAAGGTAGATAAAAATTCTTCAATCAGCAAACTATGTGAACATAGACAAGTCATTGCCCCTCTCTCAGACATATCACTCTCATTATATAAAATGAGGGGGTTCCATGCAATGACTTTTAAGGTCCCTTCAAGCACTAATATTTTATCCTATATTTTCCAAAGTCTTTTATAAATCTGATATTCCATGTTCTATATTCTAACGTGCCAGCCAGTTCTGAAATTCTATGTACTTTGTTGCAAGTACCATTCCAATCCTGACATTCCATGTTCTATGTTCTAAGGAGCACTTTGGCTCTGAATTTTATTTTCTTTCTTTTAAGTACCATCTCACCTTTAATAGTCTATGTTTGTGGGATAATTCCAACTCTAACATTCTATGTTCTCTCCTCGAGCTCTGATATCTATGTGCTAAGGACCATTCCATTTGTGACATCCTATGTTCTATGAGCGAAGGTTCCATCTAGCTATGATATCGTATATTCTGAGAACTATTCCAGTTCTGACATTCTGTGTTCTATGTTCTAAAATCTATCTCATTTCTGACCTTTGATATTGATATATGTCATCAAGTCCTTTTCCTTCTAATAGACTTGGATTCCAGGATTCTCACCACATCTCACTTTCCCTCACTGAATCCCACTTAATGTGAAATGTATATCCACCTTTATTTCCACAGTCCACCATTGTGTAAAACCTCCACTGTCCTAGGTCATAAGAGGTGAAAAAATATCAGAGCTACGCTGTAGTGATTTAAATCTGTACATCACTAAATAGCCATGTGACAGTTTTTTGGATGGCTAAGCATTCTAAGCTCCAAATAGCCTGCTTTGAAAAAGCTGCCTACTGTGCATGATCCTAATCAGCTTGATTTTCTGTTTCCAAACAGCTGTCTTTTCTTTCTTTCTTTTTTTTTTTTTACTGATCCAAAATTTTCCACATGTCAAGGGCACTGGACCCAAATCTAGAGAAAGTCAATGCCAAAATTGATTTTAAAAATAAAAAACAACTTAGCAGCCCTTATTCAATTACCCAGGCACCAGTTTTTTTTTCTTTTTAAAAGACATCCAAAGACCCTTATCTGATGAAAATATGCTTTGACCTTTTCTCACCTTGGTAACTAAAAGCCAATGAAGTGGATTTCAAGCCAATTTAGCTCTGGAGTAGCTAGTGTACTCCTTAGTTAACGAGCAGAGTCACAGAATCTCTGGATTAGAAGGCAACCACTGAGATCATCTGATCCCAACCTCACCTGATTCTCCTCATGCAAAGGGAAGAATGAAGGCTTGAAACCTAGCCATTCAAGGACTGATAAAGGAAACTAGACATGTTTATCCTGGAGGAAAAAAGATCTTAGAGGGGCCCTGGTAACTATCTTCAATTACCTGAAAGGGCAAAGAAAGAGGATCAGAGATTCTGTTTGACTCCAAAAGATATAACTAAACTTAATAGGTAGAAACCACAGAGACAGATTTCAGCTCACTCTCTCCATCTCCTTCTCTGTCTCTCTTTCCATCTGTCTCTCTGTCTCTCTCAGTTCATACACACACATAAACATTTCTTATATATGTATATATGTATATATGTATATATGTATCTGTGTGTATATTTGTATGGTCTTATAATTATAGGTACTCAACAATGGACCTGATGAATTTATGACCTAAGTTGTCTGTCAGTGGGGACCAGAGAAAGTAGACTTTATAAGCACTAGTATGGGACATCAAAGAGGAAGGTTCATGCTTCAAGTTAAAGGGGTTAGGCTATAGGATCTTCAAGTTCTCGTTTAACCCTAAGATTTTAGGGTTATATATAGTGTCCCAAAAGTCTTAGTGCAGTTTTAAAGCTATCAAAAGTCCTAAATTGACTTAAGACTTCTGAGATACCCTACATTATGCTGAAATCATCATAGGTCTAAATTACTCTGTGTGAGCCAGCTAGATTCTGTATTGTCTTACAAATGTGATCATCTGGGGGTTATACAAGAGAAGATAGGCATTCCCACTACTGGGAGGGGGAGGGGAGGGGAATTATTTGAAGCTCACCGGTTATATTGACTTTGGGAAGGAGTGGTTGTATCATCTTGGATCAGATAACCTATGATAATTGAGGATATCACAGGTGACTTGATTCACAACTGCATCTAAGATATTAATCAGCAGTAGAGATGGCCTGATCGAAACTATACATAAGCCTCCCTGTTTTCTAGTGGATGAAATTACATAGAGTTTCATCTCTTTGGCTTTTTTCCAAATAGGAACTTTACCCCCTTGAAAAAATGTAAATGCCTCTGAAAGATTTACTGTATCATTTGTTTATACATCAGAGTGAAAGAATTTATCATTCATCCAGCAACCATTTCACAAAATCACAAAACCTCAGAACTGAGACAACACCAACTCATACCTACTGAGAATTCTCTCTATAACATCCTTAGTAAATGGTCATCCAACTCTCATTTAAAAGGTTGAAGTATGTAGTAATACATTATCTCCCAAGACAGCATAATTCTCTTTTAGATAGCTCTTAAAGTTGGGAAATGATTCCTTACATCAAATTGAAATCTGTCTCCCCTAATCTTTTACCCACTTCTCATAATTCTTCCCTATGGGGGCTAGCAGAACAAGATGAGTAGGAACTTTGATATGCAAACACAAATGTCAAGACAAAGCCAGAAATTTAAATTTAGTTGAGCAATTGGGAAGAGTTCTATGAAGACATGGTATTAACATTCTAATAGGAGGAGAAGAAATAAGGGTTCCCTCTGAATTTTAAAGCCTTCAAAGGGCATGAAGAGACAGTTAAATTAGAAAAACTGGGGTCCTAAGGATGCATTGATTCTGTTCTGAAAGTTTTAGAAGAAAGAAAAGAGTACCGGAATCCTGCTTTTTCTCATAATTGTTGTACATCAGAGGTTTCAAACTGAAGACCACAGACCATGAGCGCCCCAAAAACCTTTGAGTGCAGACTCTTCCCTTCTTGGATCTAGACACTTTCTCTCTTGATTCAGGGTAAGAACACATTAACCTAATATGGCAACAAACAGGGAAATGATAAATGTTGAAGAGGGTATGAGAAAACTGGGACATTAATATATTGTTGGTAGAACTGTGACCTGACCCAACTATTCTGGAGAGCAATTTGGAACTATGCCCAAAGGACTATAAAACCAAGCATAACTTTTGATCAGGAATACCACCAATAAGTCTATATCACAAAGAGATTTTAAAAAGGGGAAGAGGATGGAGAAGGACCCATGAAATGAAAATATTTATATTCCCTTTTTGTAGAGGCTAGGAATTAGAAACTGAGGAGGTGCCCATCAAATGGAGAATAACTGAACAAGTCGTAGTATGTGGTTATGATGAAATATTATGCTATCAAAAATGTCAAGCAGGATGATTTCAGGACTGATTACATGATTACATGTAACTGACTACTGATTACATGAACTGAAGCAAAGTGCAATGAGCAGAACCAAGAGAACATTGCAAACAGTAACAGTGACACTGTTGGATAAAGAATTGTGAATGACTTAGCTAATCTCAGCAATGCCATGATCCAAAACAATCTCAAAGGTCTAACAAAGAAGCATACTATCCACCTCCAGAGAAAGAACTGATATTGTTTGAATATAGATAGAAGCATGCTATTTTTCCACTTTCTTTTTCTTTTGTTTGTGTCTTTTTATACAAAATGATGAATATGGAAATGTTTTACATTTTTAAAAAAGGATCACATTAGTCATCTTGACTGTTCATATTTATCTTACCGTTAACTTACTCAACTTGCAATCCATGAAAACCCCCATGAAAATTTTGAAAATTAAGAACCTTCTAACCTCTTGAAGCCTGGAGATCTTTCAAGCAAAGTCCAGGTCATAATTTGTCTTGGTTATTGTAGAAGAGATTCAGGTTTAGGCTTGGGTTGGGCTAGATGACCTCTGAGTTCCCTTCCTGCCTCAGGCCATTCTGATCCTATCAGACTGGAAGGTTTACTGGATCTCAGAATTGTAAGGGATTCAAAAGGTCATTGAATTCAAAATTGTCAATCTACAGTGGGCTGCTGGGATCATAAAACTCCACAGTGAGGCACAGAACCAAATTAATGTAATTGGGAAACAATTAATGAAATAAAGAAAAATACAATATAATAAGAAATGCTAATTTGTAGTCTTCCCTGTCAATAGGCTGACAACTAGAACTATTTCTACCTGAGTTTGCTATCACTGGTGTACATGAAAAACATATGTAAAATGAAAGAAGGGAAGGAAAAGTAAACATCAAATGAAACTTTTATTTAAAATGGACAAAATAAGTTTTATACACAGACATGATCGTATACATGTATACATGCATATGCCATGCATACAATTTCATGATCACAAAGAGTTTGGTGTAAAAATAAATCAAATCTAAAAGGAAATATATGGGATCAGGGAGAAGGAAGAATTAAAGGGAGTCTAGCTTTGTGATCCTGGGCAAACCAATTAACCTTTTTTCTTCATCATTAAAATGAATTGGAAAAAGAAATGACAAATTGCTCCAGTATCCACACAAATCCAAATAGGGTCATGAAGAGTGGGACAAGACTGAAATAATTGAACAGCAACAACAACAACATATTACCAGAAAGGAAATAGTCTAAAACAGTGGTACTCAAAGTGTGGTCCATGGACCCCTAGCCAGTCCCCATGTTAAAACTATTTTTGTAAAATTCTGAGTTATTTGCCTATTAAAATACTCCTCTCTTTTCTAGCTATAAATCTCAGTGAGATCAGATTTTCTTTCTCTAATTCAATCACAATAACATATAATAGATTGAATAAAAAAAGCAGATATGAGAATCCAGCTGTATTCTATTAAGCTAGACATTTGATTTGCAAAATTATGTAAAACAAGGTCACTCTTTTCACTAATTTGTTTTGAAATAGTTATTGTTCCTTAAAAAATTCTTTATATTAGCATGTAAAGGTTTTATTATTGTTATTTTTAACAAATATTGTAACTATATATGTTATAATTTTTAACATAATAAATATCAGTAACTATAGCCCAAATAAATAAAAGGAGTTTTTTGGAGTCCTCAATAATTTTTAAAGATCCTAAGGGGTTCTCAATAACTGTTAAGAATGTATAGAGTGCTGAGATCAAAAGACTTGAGTACTGTTGGTCTAAGACATAACAACCTTCCTGATCTTGAACAGATTAAAAAGCCTCAAGGGGAGGGGAGATCTGGAATCTAAGAGAGTGTCCATAAACTGGAGAATGGCTGAGTAAATTGTTTTATATGAATGTAATGGAATAAAATTGCAGTGTAAGAAATGATGAACAATAAATTATTTGAATGAATCCTGGAAAGTAGGTATTGAAATAGAATGAAATAAGAAAAACCAGGAGAACAATTTGTATGTGAACATTTTAATCAAAACCAACTCTGAACTCTTAGACTAAGCAAGGACCAACCAGTTCTCTCAGAAGTCCTCTATTAAAGCATGTTGCCCATCTCCTGTGAAATATGATGAAAGAATTCAAGGTATAGAAAAATATTTAAAGATATGCTAATTAAATGGATTTGTTTTACTTCATTATACTTTTTTGTTCAAGGAACTTTTCCCCCCTCTATTTAATTGAGAGGGATTGGGGAGGAAGAAGTGAGATTAACAAGAGTGATATCCAAACCAAATAAAAGGGTTAAAGAAATTTTTTTTCTATAATTCACAGAAGGAAATTCAGAAAAAAGGACAGACAAGTTGAACCCATTTAAAAGTAATGTGTGAAATATATTTATTTTCAAAAAGAATAAGCAGTATAAAAGATTCATGGTTTCCTAGGCAATCTTTTTTTAAAGTATTTTGTGTATGTTTAAGTTTAGAATAGAAAATTAATTTTTAAATTCCTAAAAGAGTCCTAAAAACCAATCAAGGGTAAGTCCATACATATATATATGTCAGAGCTGGGATTTAAATCCAGGTATTCCTTAAGCACTCTTCCAAGTTATCTCTCAGTTACCACAAAATGTAAATGAAAAAATAACTAAAAGAAAGTCTAATTTCCAATTTGCTTGCATATATTTTGTTTATACTAGTGTGTGTGTGTGTGTGTGTGTGTGTGTGTGTGTGTGTGTCTGTGTGTGCTGTCTTCTTCTGTTGAATGTAAGCTTCTAGAGTGCAGGAATCATTTAATTTTTGTAATTGTATTCTCAGGATTTAGATATAACAGAGTGTATAGAGAGCAAGGCATGGAAGACCTGAAATCAAATCGAGTCTCAGATGTTTACCTTCTTTTGCCTCATTTTCCTCAACTACAAAATAGGGATAATGGTAGCAGCCTGCCAGAGTAGTTATAAGGATCAAATGAGATAATATTTTAAATCAAATGAGATAATAGTACAGTGGTCAGCGTATATTAGGCACTATAAAAATGCTTAATCCCATCCCTCTCTGTCTAACACAACATCTGGAATATGGCAACATTTAACAAATGCTCATTGATTGACCGAATCTTGGCAGATAATGTCTTAGTTGTTTTGTCTTAATAAGGGAGAGTTCAATTCTGAGGTAACAGGATTTTAATGCATGAGGGGAAATGGCTAGTATACTTAGAAATACTGTTGTGACTCCTGGAGTTCTCCCCTTCCTGTTGGATAAGTATTTACCTAGCCTTTCCTATCACCTTCCCTGAAGGATGGTTTAGGTAGTGATCTTTTATCAAGTCACCATTCCATTATTACCATCACTAGCATTTCAAAATAGTCATACCTCATTACAACAGTTATCCTAGGGACATTACAATGATTCTCAGGTCCATGTAGTGCCTTCTATTTCATTCTATTATTTGATCGGCTATTCCATAGCTGATAAAAAGTTATCAATATGGGCTAAAAGTGCATAGGACTCTTTTAGGAAAATTACTATTATTTAGATTCTCTGCTCTAATTTAAATTTTTACATGTATCTAGGGGGCAGTTAGTGGTGCAGTCGACAGAACCTGAGTCCAGAGTCAGGAAGAACAGAGTTCAAACCTGGTCTGGGGGCAGCTAGGTGGCGTAGTGGATAAAGCACCAACCTTGGAGTCAGGAGTACTTGGGTTCAAATCCGGTCTCAGACACTTAATAATTACCTAGCTGTGTGGCCTTGGGCAAGCCACTTAACCTCATTGCCTTGCAAAAACAAAAAACAAAAACAAAAAAAACAGGTCTGAGACACTTACTAGCTGTGTGATCATGGACACTTAAACTATTTGCCTTGCCTGCATGTGCCTCACCTGTAAAATGAGCTGAAGAAGGAAATATCTATTCCAGTAACTTTTCTAATAAAACCCCAAATGGACCCACAAAAAAGGTAAATGACTAAATAACAAAAACACACATACACACACATATACAGAGAGAGAGAGAGAGAGAGAATGCCTCTTTATTTTTGATGCAAAAATCAAGGGATAGGGAACTTTTGGGTAAAAGAAGGGGGCAGAATCTATTATTGTGTTGGTTACCTGACAGTCAGTCAACAAGCATTTATGAATTTGTCAGTGTTAATCAATAGAATAAAGAAAGGCTAATGGCAGTTCCTGTTCTCAAGGTATTCATAGCCTTCTGAGGGAAACTATATGAAAACAATTAGGTAAAATAAGATATTGATAGAATAAATTGGAGATAATCAACAGAGGGGAAGGCAGTACCATTAGGGGAATCGGGAAATGTGTCTTATAGAAACTAAAGCTTTAACCCAGACTTGAAGGAAGCCTGGGAAATGAGGAGGCTGAGATGAGGAGTGAGAAAATTCCAGGCCTGGAGGGCTGCTAGTGAAAATGTTTGTATTGAGAAGAAGGTCTTGTTCAAAAAACTGCAAAACCAGTGTCAATGAATCATAGGGTACATGGCGGGGGAGGAGAAAAGGAGATTAAGGTGTAGGGAGACTGGATAGATAGGAAAGGGAGAGATTATGAAAGACTTTGAATGACAATGAATATTTTATATTTGATTCCTGAAGGGAACCAACAGATATTATTGAATTGGAGTGAGGGGGAAACTGAAATGATCAAAGGCAAATCGCCTTGAGACATAGCTGATGGACTGGAATGGAGAGAAAACTGAAACAGAAAGACAGGCCATCAAATTTAAACATTTATTAAATATCTACAATTAAATTTTAGTCCCTGAGCTAAGTTTTGGGGATATTGAAAAAGGGCAAATGATAGTTCCTACCATCAAGAAATGTACAATCTAATAAGAGAGACAATATGAAAACAAACATAATCAAACCAAGCTATCCTCAGAATAAATAGGAAATAATTAACAGAGGAAAGACACTAGAATTAAGAAGCATTGGGAAAGGCATCCTGTTGAAAGTGGATTTTAGTTGGGATTTAAAGGAAGCCAAAGAGATCAGCTGAGGAGGGAGGGCATGGGGAACAATCAGAGAGAATACTTGGAGTCAAGAGATGGATTGTCTTGTGAAATAGCAATGAGGTCAAATAGCAGAAACAGTGCAAGTATAAGGTGATGAAGGCCTGTACAAGGTGGTAGAAGATTTAGAGGGGGAAGGAAAGCACATGTATATAAGAAAGAAGGGCAGTTATGTAGAATAGTGGATAGAATGCCAGACCTAGAGTCTGGAAAACTCATCTTTCTGAGAGCTCAAGTCTGGCCATATTCATGTACTAGTTATGTGATCCTGGTCAAGTCACTAAACTCTGTTTACCTCAGTTTCCTTATCTATAAAATGAACTGGAAAAGGAAATGGCAAATTCTCCAGTATCTTTGGTGAGAAAAAAACAAAACCCAAATTGGGTCATAGAGAGTTGGACATGACTGGAACATGACTTAATTACAACAACAAATAATGGTAGAACCAACAGTAGTTGGGAATAGATTGGATATGGTAGGGTGGAGGGGAGAAGAGAGAACAGGTCTTGAGAAAGTGAAAGAGTAAGGATGATACCCGAGTTGGGACCCTGGGTTACTGGAAGAATGATGGTACACTCAACAATAATAAAAACATTCAAAAGACAGCAAAACTTGGAAGGGAAAAATGACAAATTCAGTTTTAGATCTATTGAGTTTAATAAATCCTTGGGACATCTAATTTAAGATATCAATTAGGCAGTGATATATGTGAAGCAGGAAGCAGAAAGAAGTTAAGGCTGAATAAGAACATTTGAGGATTATCAACATAGAAATAATCATTGAATCAATGGAGCTAATGAAACAAAATAGTAGTAGAAAATAAGATGGAACAAGAAAAACTCTGGGAAATGCCCACCATTTTGGGGATTGACTTAAGATGAAGATCCAGCAAAGGAAATTAAGTAAGAAAGGTTAGATGGGAGAAAGAGAAATAGGACAAAGTAGTATTATAGATACTTGGGGAAGAAAATATCAAAGAGCAGGTATGACCAATAGTGTCAAAGTCTTCAGAAAGATCAAGATTGAAAAAATCCATTAGATATGACAATTAGGCAATTTAAAACAGCTCTGAGGTACTTTCTCACATCTAACAGATTAGTTGATATGACAAAACAAAGGAAAATGATAAATTCAAGGGGTAATGTGGAAAAACTGGGACACTAGTGCACTATTGATGCAGTTCTGACTTGATCCAACCATTCTGGAGAGCAATTGGGAGCTATATCTAAAGAGCTATAAAACTGTGCATAACTTTTGATCCAGCAATACCATAGCTAGTTCTATATCCCAAAGACATAAGGTGGGAGGGGGGAGCATTGGGAAGGATCTATTTGTCAAAAATATTTATAATAGCTCTTAAGAACTGGAAATCAAAGGGATTTCATCAGTTGGGGGAATAGTTGAACAAATTGTGGTATATGGTTGTAATGTAATATTATTGTGCTATAAGAAATGACTAGCAGTATGGTTTCAGAAAAACCTGGAACCAGTTACAAATGCTGACATCATATTATATAAGAACTGGGAATGACTCAATAATACAATGATTCAAGACAATCCCAAAGAGTTAGTGATGAAGTATACTATTGGCTTCTTTTCATTCTTTTTTCATTCTAGTCTTCTTTACAAAATGACAAAATTGGAAATATTTTACATATATAATATGTATTTTTATATCTGATTGCTTAGTTTCTCAGAGAGGGGCAAGAGAAGGGAGAGATAGAATTTGGAACTCAAAACAAAAAATAAAACTTTAAAAATGTTTTAACATGGAATTGAGGAAAATATATGTATATGTGTGTATATTTATAAAATATATATGTATATGTGCATATATTTTATACACATGTGTATATTTCTTTTTAAGAGATGCTTGGTAATTTTGGAGAGACTAGGTTCAGCTGAATGATGAGATCTGGAGTCAACTGTAGAGAAAATAGTAAGAGGAAAGAAGTAAAATCATCAATTGTAAAAGGAGAGATATAGGATGATAGTAGGGGTAAATGGATCAAGTGAGGGTTTTTTTGAGGATGGGTAAGACATAGGCATATTTGGAAGCAATCAATGAACATTTCTTAAGTGCTTACTATGTGAAGGAGACAGTAAACAGAGAGAATAAAGATAATAAGTGTTAGGATGGAAATTATAAAGAGATCGATTTGTTAGAAAAGTAGGGATGTAAAGGAACTTCTCATCTGTGCCCATAGAGACATTTATCTTGGCAAAAAGTAAGCCTACCTCTTCATGTGAGGCAAAGATGAAGATGTAAAAGACAAATAGTGATGTGAGATGGGGAGGAGAAGAGAAGAGGGAACTCTCGGTAAATTGCTTTAATTTTTTTTTTGATAAAATATGACTCAAGATTCTCTGAAAGGGTGGGAGAGGAGGAGTGGTGAAAGCTTCAGGGAGTAATGCAAAGGTTTGGAAGACCCATTGTGATAAATAGAATAGAGAGTTAATCAGAGAGGTAATGCCAAGAGTGAGGACCCAATTGAGATTATATAACATAAATTTTTAGTGGACCCATTCAGCACAATTTTCCCCACTGTCATTCAGCATCCCATGAGTAAAAATGAATATGGAAGTGAATAAAGTGAAATACAAAAGTAATCAATAGGAAATAGGAAAAAGTGAATATGGAAGTGATTCAAATAATCCAATCTAATCCTAGATAGGACAAGATCAAATGAGAACTTAATGGAGCAAAAGACTAATAAGAAGACAGTATAGAATTGAACTGGTTCACCAAAGGATCAAGATGGGGAAAGAAGAAAAGAAAAGTAAACTATAGTGCAGGGACAATGACCTGGGAAAGAACAGAGGGACATAAGAATTGGAGGGTCAGGTGACAACACAAAACACAGTTGGAGTTTCAAGGAGAATACAAACAGATTTTGATAGATAAAGAAATGTGAAAGTTCATGAACATCAAGACACACAATCAAGGTATGGCCATTTCTCTTGTAGATGAGAATGGGATGTAAGAGGAGGTCCTGAGAAATAAATATATTGAAGATCTTAGAGTTAGTGATCATTAGGATGTATCAATATGTATGTTGAAGTACCCTCATTTAAGAGCAGGAGTAGGAGAAGAGACAGATTGTGAGATAGACAATGAAGTAATTGAGAAAAGGAGAATGGCCTGTAGGTCAACAGCTATCAGAATTTTGATTGAATAGTAGATATGGATTGAGTGAATCCCAAAAGAGCAGAGGTTATGGAGTAATAGTGGTAGCAAAGAATGTTCCAACTCCTCTTCTTCCTCAAGCCTCTAGCTAGACAGCCTATATCATCTAGGAGGGAATTCAAGTATCAGTAACAGTCAGAAGGTGGAAGAAGCAGGAGGAAGGAAAAGATTTAAGATGAAAGTAAATGGTTATCTATGAAACATACATTCCAGAAAGCAGAAGGGTGAGTAGCTTTAGAGTAAAATATTGCAGGGTTTGAGTTGAGAAGGATGATACAAAGGAACTCCAAAAACTTTCAAACCCTGCGGAAGTTTGTTAATCTGTAAGAATGAAATCAAATAGGTTGTCCACATCCCTTGGGGATTGGCCTGGGGGGTGGGGGGGAACCTCTCAGAGTAGGCAGATCAGGCAAGCAAACCAGTTTGGGGAGTCCATGGAACTAGGAACCCCAAAATGCCATCAGTTTTCAAACCCCTAAAAACAATATATTTTTTAAAAAAGGCATAAATAAAACATTTTTGAAAAAATTCTTATCCTGTCTCCTAACATTATTGTGAAGAAAAAACTGAAAACTGCAAGACCTTCTCTAATTATTAATAATCTTAGAGTTTATGGGCACTCTTGAAGATAGAAATATTCAAGTTGCAAAGGAAAGAAGCTACAGTGAAAAGCAGTGAAATTGATATTTGATGCAAGAAGCCCTAGTGCCTCTTCCATGTGGCCAACCAAGGCTACTCATTAAACCAACTATGAAAGAACATTTGACTTAATTTTTTCCAAAGTATATATTCGATTCTTGGATCATGTAACCATTTCTGATTCAGGAGTCTGATCATTTCTTGAAGGAGAACTTACTTTTCTTTAATCTCAATCTTAGCATTTTTCTCCAAGTTGTAGATGTGATACCAAGAGATCTGGGATTTAAACTCTTGCTCTAATATTTACCATCTGACTGACCATGGTTAAATCGTTTAAATCCCATCTGTAAAATGGGAATAATACTTTTTATACTTTCTATCCAACAAGGTTATGTGAGGAAAATTCTTTAAAGTGTTAAAAAATGAGAATTGTCTTCATCATGATCATCTACAGCTAAACATTCGAATTTGATGAATTTCAGCACATAAAAGTAAAATTCCAAAGATTTTCCCTAGAACGCCTTAAAGCTGAAATTTTTTAATGGCCTGAAGAATGGAAAAAGTCTCAGAAACAGAGACTGGCAGAAAATACTGGCCCACTTCAGTATGATATTTCTTTCTCTATTTTCTTGGCAGCAACTAGCTCTTTCAGCGCCAATGGAAAATTCCCAAGTGCCAAGCCATTTTCAGATAATCTGTGCACACACATACACAAAAAGGCTTTCAACTGGTATAGCTCATGGGGGATTAAGACACAGCCTCAGCCAAAACATATATTTTTAAAGATTCCTAACATCCTTTTCATGCCAATTAGACAATTCGCACTCAGCCATTACTCAAAACTAACTTCAAGATGTCACCAAGACAAGGTTGGAGCCAACAGAACCAGCCCTCCAGGAAAGAAAGTCACCCAACCTCCTATGAGTGTAGGCCTCCCTCTCCCAAGATTGGAATCCACCCTTGGGAAGAAATTTAAAGCCCCTCAAAGACTAGAGATGGGAATATTCTCTCGTGAACATCTCCAGTTTACTGATTGTTGACCAGAACTTTGAAATAAGTGTATTCTGTTTTCATACAAGCTTTTAAAATGGTTAGTGAGAGGGTGAAATAAAGACAGAGATGGAGATATAGACAGATCTACAGAGAGACTGACAAATGGCAAGCAGATATAAGGATAAAGAAAGAAGAGGGTACTCAAGTGTCCTCAGCTGACATCAGTGAGACCTGATGTGGTTTTTCCCCCAAGGAATCATTAAAGTTTTGATGATGACCATGGATTTTTAGCCTATAAAAGTTACCCAAATAAAATTAATTTGGAGAAAGGAAAAGTATAATTATCTTAACTTGCTCCTAATAGCAAGAAGACCATATTTCAGAGGGGCAGCTAGGTGGCACAGTGGATAGAGTACTGGCCCTGGAGTCAAGAGGGCATGAGTTCAGATCCAACCTCAGACACTTGATAATAACCTAGCTGGGCAAATCATTTAAACCCATTGCCTTGCTAAAACTTAAAAAAAGAGACTATATTCCAAACACTAATTTCAGAACCAGCCTCTTTTAAAAACAGAGGAAGATATAAAGGCTCTCTCCCCTTTGCTACCTAGTTACCCTGTAATATGCATTTTAAGACATTCTGAGAGAAGGTTCATAGTTCACTGGACTTACAACTTGGTCCATGATCCAGAAAAGGTTAAGAAGCCTCTGTGTCAGGAGACAAAGGGCCTAGTGTGGACTGTGTAACTTATGAGTTGAACAGCTTTGGGCCATGGATCTAACTAATGTCTGTCAAATGAAGTTAGTCATCTCTGCCCATGGCATTGGAGTCTTGAAGTAGAATGGTATAGAAATAAGAACACATCGCTCTGTCACTTGGTAGTCTGGTGACAACTTGAAAATCCTCTGACCTGGACTTTCTGAATAGAGAAATGATTAGGACAGAGTCATTGGAACTCTATTGAAGGGAGTCAAAATGAGGAAGGCACCAAAAATATAGCTCTCCCTCCACCCAATGGCTGTTGCCAGGTTCCCTAGTTTCCCCTGTTGACCTCTCTCTTTTTATCTCAACCCAGATGCACACTGATAGCAAGTTAGGGCTATCCTGCTATGCCTCAATTTAATCATCAATAAAATGAGAGAGTTGAAGTTGATAATCTCTAAGGATCAGTCATTTTCTGACTCTATAAATGAAGTAAAATTTGTGAAAATTAAAAACTGACATGAGCCAGCATTGTGCTAGGCTCTTAGGATATAAAGAAAAGCAAAAATAATCCCTGCCCATATTCTAATGGGGCAGATAACACAAATGACTAGGAACATATAAGATATATACAGAGCTGATGGAAAGTAACCTCAGATGGAAAGATATTAGTAGCTGGGGGTGGGGAATGGTCATAGAAGACCTCCAGCAGAAAGTAACATTTGAGTTGACTCTTGAAGTCATGGACAGTAAGAACAGAGAGGTGGGGAAGATAAACATTTCAGGCACTGGGCAGAGCAAAGGCACAGAGGGAAGAGAGTGGATGCTGCATCCAAAAAACATCAAATAGGATGTTGTTTTAGTAATAGTAGTAGCAGCAGCAGCTATAGTAACAGTACCAACAATTATAATAGTAGTAATAGCAGCAGCAGCAGCAGCAGTAACAAGCATCTATATAATACTAAATACTAGATAAGTGCTAGATACTTTACAATTATTATCTCATTTGATCCTTACAACAACCCTGGGAGGGAAATGTTATTTTTATGCCCATTTCACAAATGAGGAAACTGAGGCAAAGAGTTGTGAAATGATTTGCATAAGGGTCATTCAGCCAGTAAGAGTCTGTCAATGGACTTCCCCAGGCTCATCACTCTATCCACTGTACCATAATAAATTGTAAGAAGACTAGAGAGGTAGGAAGAGGCCAAGGAATGAAATTGTAAGGAATTAGTATTATAGTTTAGCCAAATAACCAAGAATCAGGAAATGAGTGCTATCAATCAATCTGTATTGTAATAATATTATATGCCAGTTTTATGATTCTGAATGAAGGATGGTATTCTCACATTTTCCCAGTCACTAATGAAATGAAACAAAACTATGTGCTTGTTCTCATGCTTTTTAGTATTATGTTTTCAGCAATGTTGAAAACCTTCGACAAAGACAAAAACAGCATCGATGTCAGCTACCAAACTGATGGTAAATTATTTAACTTAAAATCAACTATGAGCCAAAACCAAAGTGGAGTGAGCTGATGTGTGACTTTTTATTCACCAATGATTGGACACTCAATGCAACCTCTGAGGCTAAGATACAGCAACTAAGGACTGATTCTCCACCACTTGTTCTAATTTTGGCCTGATGATCAACATGATCTTCTATCAGACAGCAGAGTACTATCCAGATGTGGAACTTTTGGTTGAATAGTAAATGGACAAATTTTAAATGTTGTGCATAAATTCATTTACCTTGACAGTATTCTTTCCAGGAATGTCCACAGAGATGAGTTTGATGCAGGCATTGTTTGGGAAGCTCCAGAGAAAGAATAGGAGAAGAACGGTATTAAGCTGCCTATGAACTTGAAAGTCTACAGAGCCATTATTGTGACTGCACTGTTGTATGCCTGTAATGTGGATAGTTTTACAGAACCATGACAGAAAAATTGAACCATGTACACAGAGGTAAGAAGAAACAAAACAAGGATATGTTAAAAAATCTTTTTGTATCGATTTTGTTTTGATTGTTGGTCATGGGAGATGCAGACCCAGGACCACTCAGAATGGCCTAAGAGGCTGTACTCCATGAATAGAGCAAAATTGTGGTAGTTACAAAAGAAAGAAGAGTTGCCAAAATTCAGAAACATCTCACTTCCAAATGTCCTAATGAATTATTAGTATCCAACCTGAAGTGGAGTTCTCTGAACTTTTCAGTCACAGCAGAACACAAAATACCCTGACCTCAAAATTATATTGTTATCAGTCCTCTTTGAAAATAAAGGAAAATAACAAAATTAAGTTCCTATTATATGTCCAGAATTGTTCTTGGCATGAGGAATACAAAGAAAAAAGAAAAAAGGTCCCTGACTTTGAGGAGCTTACATTTTAATAGGGAAGATGACATGCACCAAGATACATGCTGGTCAATATTTTACATGTAGCTCTCCAAGAAAAAAAATAACACAGACACAAGAGACTTTTACTCTGTCGACTCTACATTTTCAGCATTTTTCACATTACTTTCTCAAATCTAAACTAGCAATAACAAATAAATCAACTTCTCAGAGAGTCCATTCAACTGGCTCCAGCCAGATAAAGATATAAGGTCATCTTGGGGAGAAGAAACATTAGCAACTGAGTGTGATCAGAGAAGGTGGAAAATGGTGCTTTAACCAATGAGTATTAAAGAAACCAGGGATTACAAAAGGACAGAAATGATTTTTGGCAAAGAAAATAGTCAGTACAAAGTCAAAAAGTCAGGAAATGTCATTTGTGAGAAAAAGAAGAGCAGTTTTCTGACCATAAAGTGATGAAGGAGAGTAATGTATAAAGCTGGTTGAGTCAGGTAGGAAAGATTTTTAAATTCCTCACAAAGCAGCTGATATTATTGGTAGTAATAGGAAGCCACTAAAGTTTATTGATCAAAGGAATGAAACCATTTCATTCCTTAAGAAAATCACTCTGTCAGTTGTGTGAAGTCAGTTTGGAGCAGAGCAAGAGAGAATTGAAGCAGGTGCAAACAATCTTACAACAGTGGAAAGAGACCCATAGATTATCCACATCTGCATTTCTTTGAATGGATAGAAAGGGCTAATTTTCTCATGCAAAACTATTTTTTTAATCCCTTTCCCCTACTAATGGTTACATGAGTTGGTCACATGGAGAAAAATGACTCCAATTAAAAAAAAACACCATCCCTGAAAACTCTACCCAGTACCCAAGGGTTGTTTTAAGATGGATATGATGACATAAGCTTCAATAACAACAGCATATATTTATAGAGCACCTAGGACTCCCTAGGGTTATGTGTTACAACAGTCCTAAGCCTGGGGCTGATGAGGAAAAACCAGAGAGATCTCAGTAAACAGGGGGAGGGGGGACAACTTCCTTCTTTTTTAAGTTTATTATTTATTTTTGAATTTTGAATTTTTTACAATTTTCCCCCCAATATTGCTTCCCTCCCCTCCCCTTCCCCAGAGAAGGCAGTCTGTTAGTCTTTACATTGTTCCCATGGTATACATTGATCTAAATTGAATGTGATGAGAGAGAAATCATATCCTTAAGGAAGAAAAATAAAGTATTGTGCCTGATTGTTGCACTAATAAAATGAGCAAGTCCATCAATATTGACCCCATGTTGCTGTTAGGGTGCACAATGTTTCTCTGGTTCTGCTCATCTTGTTCAGCATCAATCCATGCAAATCTTTCCAGGCTTCCCTGAATTCCCATCCCTCCTGACTTCTAATAGATAGTGTTCCATCACATGCATATACCACATTTTGTTAAGCCATTCCCCAATTGAAGGACATTTACTTAATTTCCAATTCTTTGCCACCATGAACAGAGCTGCTATGACTATTTTGTACAGGTGATGTTTTTAATACATTACTAAAATATTCTTGTTTAAGAGTAAACATAATACCCCCTCCCCCAAAAAATATAGACCCTCATTAGAAATAAAGGAAAGAGAAAGAAAATGGGTTTCAGTATCTGTTCTGATACAATCTGTCTTGGGTGGATAACATTCTTTATGATAAGTCCATCATAAAAGTTACTTTCATATTTTTCCACTGTTGTAGTTGCTGATTGTAATTCCCTCCATCCATTCTTCCTCACTATCATGTATTATATTTTCTCTCTCCTTTCACTCTGTCCCTCTTCTAAAATGTGCTGTAGGGTAGCTGAGTAGTACAGTAGACTGATCACTGGCCCTGAGGCCAAGAGGCCCCTAGCCCACATACTACCCCTGATACCCAGCAATCACTCAGCCCCATGGGGGAACAACTTCCTTCTACAAATCATAGCTATCTCTAGGAAACTACTGCTAAGATGGAAGAGAGGTCACTTGTCTTATAAGGACCTACCCAGCTGGCATTTCCTATCACTCAAGAGAAATTTTAAAATTCTAGAATTGGAAAAGGATTTGTAAATTGGGATTTCTGAACTGTCCTTTTCTCTGCTCAGATTAAATTTGGACAATCCTGGAGTTAAGAGAACTGAGTTTTCATTCCAGCTCCCCTCTGACTAGCTATCTGATTCTTAGCAGGCCACTATGAAAACAACTTCTATGAAAATCAGTATCTTCATCTGTAAAATAGGTACAATGATATTTTCACTACCCATCTCTCAAAGTAACTGAAGGAAAGCTTGTTGCAAACAGCAATTGCTAAGCAAATGTGAATTATGAAATCTGAAATACATATTTCTCACCAGGTGCCACATTTTTGTAGGGAAAAACTTCTTGCTATAATGCTTTTGCTATAAATTTTTCTTGAGGAAAGATGGATTTTAGCTAAGACCTGAAGGAAACCAAGAAGCAAAGATGAGGAAAGAGAGAATTCTAGTCATGGTGGGACAATCATTGAAAGGTTGTGATACCTGGAGATTGAGCATCCTGTGTGAGGGACAGCAAGGAGGCCAGTGTTATTGGATCAAAGGATATGTGGAATAGAATAAGGTGTAAGAAAACTAGAAAAGTATGATGGGACCAAATTGTCAAGGGTTTAAAAACCAAACAGGATTTTCTATTTGATTCTTGAGTTGATAGGGAGCCACTAGAGTCTATTGAGTAAGATGGAAGGATGACATCATTAGATTTGTACTTTAGGAAGATCCCTGGAAGGTCTAAAAGAGAGCCCAGGCAAAGCCCTGAGAAAAACTCATTCCATTTATTTCTTTATTTATTTTTCCAACTACATGTAACAGTAGCTTTCAACTTTTTTTTGCATTTTTCTCCCTCCCTTGACAAAAAAAAATGTAATATAGGTTCTCTATCTAAAGCCTTGCTAAATATACTCCATATTAATCATGTTGTGAAAAAAGAATCAAATCCAAATGGAAGAAAAAAAATTAGAGAAAACAAAAATGACATAATTCATAAGACAACTCTTTTTAAAAAAATTGAAGATAGTAATCCTTGGTTTGTATTTAAATTCCATGGTTCCTTCTCTGGATATGAATATGACAAAGCTTTTAGTATTGTCTTTGATTATTGTACTGCAGAAATGATCAATTCATCATAGATGATGTTGCTGTTAGTGTGTATAATGTTCTTCTGTTTCTGATCACTTTGCTCAGTATCAGTTCATGCAAGTCTGGGAAAACCCATCCTAAGGGGGCAAGAGATAGATGGTGATCCAGCAAATAAGACTGAGGAGAGTTCAGACAAATTAAAAGAGAACCAAGAAACAGCAGTGTCGCAGGAGTCAAGAGAAGAGAAAGTATCCAGGATGAATGGTTATTAACAAATATTAGAAGCCTTGGAGAAATCAAGAAGGATGAAAACTGAGAAGGAACCATTTCATTTATCAGTTAGATGATCACCTGTAACCATGGAAAGAGTGATTTAATTAAATGGTAGTGATAGAGATTAAGAAGTGAGTAGATAGCAAGAATTTAAGAGACAGTCAGAGTAGATGATTCTTTATGGAAGTTCAATGGTAAAAAGAGACATAAGACCAGAGTTAGAAAGGATGATAGGATTTAGTGAATATTTTGTTTTGGGGTTTTGTTTTTTTGCCTAGGATACAGTAAGTCTGAGCATGTTTTTAAGAATCTTGGGAAAATGCCAATAGAGAGATAAGTAAAAGAAAGGAATTACTTGGTGGGGCAAGCTATTACAGAAAACAGAAAGAAATGGGATTTTAAGAGATAGAGATACAGAAGGGTGACCTTGGCAAAACCAGGTCTTTCTCAGAGACAGTTTAAAGGAAGACAAAATGAAGCTGTAAAGGAATTTTGAGGTATAGAGTAGAGAAGAGGAGAGAACTCATCAGATCAACTTATTTCTCAGTAAAGTCTGAGGCAATAACATCTCCCAAGAAAAAAAGATATTCATAGAGTCATCTGAGAAAGAAAGAATAAATTTTTAACAGTCACTGAAGGGAGTGAGCTAGAGCTCCAATCAAAGAAGAATAAAAGTTTTCTTTTTCTGAGCCACATTAAAGGAACTGCTGAGATTATAGTGCTTCTAATTGGCACTGAAGTCTGCTTCCTTCCACTGAAGACAGATATTCAGGAGTGTAAGCAGAGAAGAGAGTGTGAGTTGATAATGTTTGATTACCAGAAGGACTAAAATAAAGGTGGGATGAAGGTTCATAAGATACTTCAATAATTCAAGGATCAATGCACTAACTTGCACAACTCCAATCAGACAAATCCTAACTGCTTAGCCCCTTAGTACATGATCTTCAAGAAACTTACAAATTTATTTCATAGCAAGCATAGAAATGCAGATGACATAGGCCAGTGACCGAGTGTATACAACTGACCCACACTCAATATATATATACATACATATATATATGCAAACACCAATAGGGTTATACGCATCTGTGTTGGGTTCTGATGTGGTATGTATATGCATGTATGTATCTGGGAGATAAGATACACAAAGAATAGAAATCTATGAAAGTATACATTTCCACCACTAAAATCTTCATCTCTTGGTTCATGATATAGAGACAATACTAGATTTTAAAGAGAGGCATGTTAACCTATGGAACATCCTACCAATTAGGAAACGCTTCAATATCAGCAATGGACTGAGGCACAATCTAGCTAACTTTGGAAAAGCTCATGACCTCTTCACCAGATAGACCACTGGGTAGGAATTTTCTCTTTTTTGGCTACAACAATTAATGAAATCATCTAAGGCAGATTTATGCTGGTGGAAAGAGCCCCCACAAAGGATGAAATCATGAGTCTTTGGAAAGAAAGGAAAATCTGTGGCCCAGATGGTTTGGTATAGAAATTGAAAAGAAAAAGATCTATGTAGGATGAGAAGTTTTCCTAGAAGTGAGACTTGAATTGTGCTTTTAAAAACATGCAGAATATGGATAGACAGCAGGGAGGGCATTATGATCTGGGAGAAAGCAATAAATGTTTGTTCCCCAGTAGCTGGCAGAAATCTCATCACTCATAAAGAAAATATGATGTTCAACTTTGGAAAACAGATTGTTTTCATCCCTAACTTATTTTTCAAAAAGATGACTAAGAATTATTCAAAATTAGATTTTAACAAGAAAGAAACTAATAACATTTCATTGGGATTTTTATAGGTACATTATTAACAAGTGTTAGTGACTTGTTTAAAGAGGCTCTGTCTTATTTATGAAGTCTCAAGTGACTGAAAGGCATAAAAACTCAGAGAAGGTTGTGAGGTGTTTCTTTGAGGTATATATGAATGCCTATTCAGATACACATGTATGTATACACATGCCTAAATATGTACCTATATTTATGCACATAACTAAAACATGTGTACAAATTATTTATGTTTATATTCTTATTTATTCTAGTAAACATTTTACAAGACTTCTGTATTTTAAAAAGATTTCTAAGTCTCCTCAGAGTTGATGAATATGTTGAAAAGGTAGCACTGGCTTCAATCTGACTTCTTATAGACTCAACCAAGGCAGCTGTTTACTGCATGTGAATCTGAGATTCTAAACTTGAAATCCATGAATTGAGTTCAGGGAGTCTAAGAACTTGGATGGGAAAAATATCACATCTTTATTGCAATATAATTTGTTTCTTTTGTAATCTTCCACATTCTATTTTATATATTTAAAAACATTATTGTAAGAATAAACTTCACCCAACTGCTAAAAGGGTCCATGTCATAAAAAAGGGTAGTAGCTGCAGTTCTAGGTAGTCTTCCCATAATTGCATTCAAGTCTAATTTGATTCAACTACATTTTAAAACTCCCAGAAAGACTCATTAATCATCATTATTAAAGACTAATGATGCAGGTGAGGGTTTCTTTAAGAAATGGCTCTTGGAGACTGCCTCTTTTAATGTCTGGCAATGAGCTGACTCACTATAAAAGGTAATAATAGTAACCATTCACATTATAGACCGTTTTAATAGTTTGCAAAGTACCATTACATCCTTTTGATCCTTAAAAAAAAACTACAAGGGGGGAAGGTAAGTATTACTGCTCTATTTTTTTTGAAATGAGGAAATTAATATAGTGGGAAAGGGCACCATATTTGGCATCAGAGATTTGGTCACAATTCTCAATTTTCCTGTGTTACCTACAAGTCATTTTTCCTCCTTGAGTCCCAGTTTCTCAATATTTAAAGTGAGAGGATTTTGCTAGTACCTTGCTGTTTTAAATTCTGTCATTAGGAAGCTAATGAATCTTAATGAAGCCAGGGCTTGATTTTTGTACCTTATCTCAGAAACTTGACTGACTGTGTGATATTGGGATTATCTATCACTTATCTATCTCAGTCTCAGTTTCCCCATCTGTAATGTGGGGAGTGTAATGGCATGTACCTCAAAGTTACTGTGAGGACTGAGTAAAATAACATAGATAACAAACTGCAAAGTTTAAAGTATTTTGTAAATGCTAGCTATTTTTATTATCCTATGTCATTCAGAGAGGTTAGGAACTTGTCTAAGACAGAACGAAAAACAGACGTTTTTATCTTGACTGCTCTTTTCACTATATGTTACTTTCTAAAAGATCATAACTTACAGTCATCATCATTGTGTGGATCACACTTAAATAACTGTCTTTTATAATGATAATGTTTTGTCCTTCATTTTCAAAGAAGACTACAGCTTCAGAGAGGTGATGTGAACTGGATCTAAGTGAAGGGGTGCTGTGCTAAGTTACCTACCTCACTTTCTCCTCCAGAGCCACCTGGGTCCAATGACCATATATGAATCCAGACAACTGGAGATGACCCTAGATTCAAGGCAATCTGGGTTAAGTGACTTGCCCAGGGTCACAATTGTCTGACGTAGGGTTAGAATTCTTGTCCTCCAGACTCCAAGTGCTCTATCCACTACACAACCTAGCTCCCCCTTTTTAAATGTTATGTTTCAAAACAGGTCTTCTTTCTTCTTATCATTAGGAATATAGTTTTTCTCCCTCTCTTCCTTCCTTCCTCCCTTGCTTCCTTGCTTTTTTCCTTTCTTTCTTCCTTCCTCCTTTACTTCTTTCCTTTCTTCTCTTCTTCCTTCCCCTGACTTCCTTCCTTCTTCCCTTGCTCCCTTCCTTTCTTCTTTCTTTTCTTCCTTGCTTTCTTCCTTCCTTTCTCCCTTTCTCCCTTGCTTCCTTTCTTCTTTACTTCCTCTTGTTTCTTTCCTTACTTCTTTTTGTCCTCCCTCCCTTGCTTTCTTCTTTTCTTCTTTCCTTCCTCCTTTGCTTCCTCTCTTCCTCCTTTGCTTTTTTCTTCCTTTCTTCTTTCCTTTCTCCCTTACTACCTAACTCTGTTCCTTCTTCCCTTTCTTCTTTCCTTCTTTCCTTTCTTCCTTCCTTCCCTTTTCCCTTGCTTCTTTCCTTTCTTCCTTTGCTTCATTTCTTTCTTTTTTTTCTTTTCTTCCTCCTCCCCTTTCCTTTCCCTTGTTTCTTTCTGTTTTCCCTAAATTTTCCCTTCCTTTTTCTTTCCTTCCTTTCTTCCTTCTTTTCTTCTTTATTTTCTTTCCCTCACAATAAATTGTTCACAAAATAAAAAAACATTTTTAACAGGAGGTGATTGGGGCAGCTAGGTGATGCAGTGGGGAGAGCACCAGCCCTGGAGTCAGGAGGAGCTGAGTTCAAATGTGACCTTAAGTTACTTAATGATTGCCTAACTTGTGTGGCCTTGGGCAAGTCACTTGATCCCACTACCTGAAAAAAAATAAAATTAAAGGGAAATGATTCAAATTTAACAAGTGGTAGCTGGATTCCAAGTTAGGAAATTTGGTTCTAGTCCCAGTTTTTTGGCCTATTCAAATCTTTCACCTTAGGAAAATCACTCTCTAAATATCTAGACCTCAGTTTCTTCATCTATAAAAGGAAGAAATTATATTAGTTGAGTTCCAAGGCACTTTCAGTTCTAATGTTATATGATTAAGAGACTCTTCCATTCCCAGATAGATTGATCGTATGAATATTGAACTGGAAAAATGATTGGTGGAATATTGTCAGAAGTATAGTACCTCTCATCAAGAGTTCTAGGAAATTTTATACATGAAAGCAAACTTATTATCTGAATTCCATTTTGACCTGTACACAGTTCTCAAACCCATTCTGAGTCTATGGATTTGTAGGCTCAAAATTAAAAAGGACTTTAGAGAAATCCAGTCCAAATTCCTTCATTAGACACATAAGGACACTGAGACTTGAAACCTGGTCTTCTAGAAGAGTGAAAGACTGACTCTGTACCAATCAAGCTGACATAATATAATCAAAGAAATGATTTTTTAACTTTTAGAAACCATTCTTTAAAATACCAAAATAAATTCAATGTTTAGGATCCAACCTTGGGTTATCCACTAGGCTTCCAAAAAGGAATTCTAGTCTCTGAATATACTTGAAGGTCCTTTTCAAGGTTTATGTCATATTATGCACTTCCTAGATATATTGTTTCAGTCAATCCCCTTTTCTCATTTTACTTTCTCCAATCTCCAAATCTTCATTCACATCATCCCTCACAACTGGAGTGGATGTCCCTTAGCACCACCAAGTCCATCCCAATTAACAAAGATTCTTCTTTTCCTAAAAAACCTACCTCAAGCAAAACTTTCTCCATGAAACTTTCCCTAACCATCTTCTCTATCTTTCTCCCTTTCCAGAGGAAAATAATTTCTCCCTCTAATTTCATATCAACCTTTGCCTGGTCAGGTGGGTAACAGTGTGGATAGAATGCTAACATTGGAGCCAACAAAAGCTGAGTTCAAATTCAGCCTCAGATACTTAGTAGCTGTATGACCCTGGGCAAATCACTTTACCTTGTTTGTCTCAGTTTCCTCATCTGTAAAAATGAACTGGAAAGGAAATGGTAAATTGCTCCAGTATCTTTGCCAAGAAAACCCCTAATAGGCATAAAGAATTAGGCATGACTCAACCACAATGCCAACAACAGGTCCTAAGCAATTCAGCTGACATTGTTTTAAGTTTCCTTCCCCACAGCTGTGAACTCATCCAACCTTTCTGGAGAGCATTTTGGAATTATGCCCAAAGGGCAACAAAAATGTGCATACCCTTTGATCCAGCAACACCAACACCGATACTGGGTCTATACCCTGAAGAGATTGTGAAAAAAGGGTAAAAGCATCACTTATGCAAAAATATTCATAACAGCCCTGTTGGTGGCAAAGAATTGGAAATTCAGTGAATGTCCATCAGTTGTGGTATATGTATGTGATAAAACACTATTGTTCTATTAGTAACCAGGAGGGATGGGAATTCAGGGAAGCCTAGAAGGATTTGCATGAACTGATGCTAAGCGAGATGAGCAGAACCAGAAGAACATTGTGCACCCTAACAGCAACATGGGATTGATGATCAACCTTAATGGACTTGCTCATTCCATCAGTGCAACAATCAGGAACAATTTGGGGGTATCTGCAATGAAGAATACCATCTGTAACCAGAGAAAGAATTGCGGAGTTTGAACAAAGACCAAAGACTGTTAACTTTAATTTAAAAAAAAAAAAAACTGTTATCTTATTATGTAATTTTGCTATCTCTTATACTTTACTTTTCTTCCTTAAGGATATGATTTCTCTCTTATCACATTCAACTGAGATCAATGTATACTATGGAAACAATGTAAAGATTAACAGACTGCCTTCTGTGGGGGGTGAGAAGTAAGATTGGAGGGAAATGATAAAATTCTAAATAAATAAAACCATAAAATCTTTCTTCTTTAAAAAAAAAATTTCCTTCCCCACCCCTTCCCATTAGTGTGAAAGTTTGACTGAAGGATCAGTCTACCTTTATATTCCCAGTACTAAGCAGAGTCTTGTACACAGCAGGCACTCACTCAGTGCTTGCAACATTAAAAGGTCATGCAATTCAGAATTATGAAGATATATGCCAGACTACAACAGTATGTTGAGCAGGATATAGCAGTTGGACTTTCGTTTGGATAGCAGATGGTATCATGCCATAGTTCTAACATGGGTCCCAGATGGGGGGAAAGAAAGAAAAAAAAGAAAGCAAGGAAGGAAGGAAGGAATGCAAGGAAAGGAAGGAAGGAAGGAAGGAAGGAAGGAAGGAAGGAAGGAAGGAAGGAAGGAGGGAGGGAGGGAGGGAGGGAGGGAGAGAGGGAGGGAGGGAGGGAGGGAAGGAAGGAAGAAGAAAGAAAGAAAGAAAGAAGAAAGAAAGAAAGAAAGAAAGAAAGAAAGAAAGAAAGAAAGAAAGAAAGGCTAGAAGGAAGGAAGACTGGAAGGAATGAAGCTCAGGAAGAAGAAAGAAAGAAAAAAGGAAAATGGGAAGGAAAGAAGGAAGGAAGGAGGAAAGAAAGAAAGAAAGAAAGAAAGAAAGAAAGAAAGAAAGAAAGAAAGAAAGAAAGAAAGACAGACTAGAGGGAAGGAAGACTGGAAGGAATGAAGGACAAGAGGAAGAAAGAAAGAAAAAAGGAAAATGGGGAGGAAGGAAGGAAGGAGGGAGTGTGTGAGAGAGAGAGAAAGAAAGAAAGAAAGAAAGAAAGAAAGAAAGAAAAAGAAGGAAGGAAGGAAAGAAAAAGACAGAAGAAAGAAGGAAAGAAGAAAGAAAGAGAAAGAAAGAAAGAGAAAGAAAGAAAGAAAGAAAGAAAGAAAGAAAGAAAGAAAGAAAGAAAGAAAGAAAGAAAGAAAAAAGAAAGAAAGAAAAGAAAGATCTTTTGAGGAGTTTCTGAACTATTCCCATTTGTATTTAACCTCATTACACAATGAAAATGAATAATCCCAGATCAGCAAATAAAATTAAAACTGTTTGTTTTCGGATCCCATCATATCCTCCACAGTGAGCTCAATACCTTAGCCTCTTAACAAGGAAAAACAGAAACCACATGGGCAGTTCTCAGAGGGACATAGAAAAACTTTAACATCTAATGTTTCTCACTGAGCATTTCAGGACACTTGTATTTAATTTCCCAACATCCCTAGTCAATACGTTTTTGCAATATTGCTGCTTTAATTCAAGCTCTAACACCAGCCAGCTGTTTAACCTTTTGCAAATCACTCAACTTCACTGACTCATTTCCTCATCTGTAAAATGGGAATAATCAGATTTGTACTACTCATTTTAGGATTTTGGTGAAGAAAAAGTTTTGTAAACTTGAATGCACAATATAATAATTATCATTATTGCTGATATTAATATCTAGAAATGTACACCTACACAGAAAAAAAACTTTAAGTTCTATTTTCATTTGTAAAATGTGCATAGTGAAGAGCATAGTGAAAGCAGTTTGTAACCAAACTGTTGTCCATTCTTGTATTTTTTTTATTTTTTCCTATCCATACGTACATGTATATTTTTAAGTAACAAAATTTCCTTCCTACCTCCCTCCCCTCAGCATGGAACATTCAGGTTAGCAATGTACATACGTATTTTTTGATAAATATGTTTACAGATTATTCATTTTCGGTATGAGGCATTAAGCTTAAGGAAAAGCGATACATATAAAAGTGTTCATCAGATTCTGAAGGATTGCTTTTTGTTTTGTTTTGTTTTTCTTGCTCTGGATTGGGATAACATTGTCCATAGCTGGTCTAAAACATTGTCCAAGCTCTCTGAACTGCTGAGAGGAGCTACTTCCGTCAAGGTAGATCATCTGACAATGTTGTTGTTGATGTGAACATTGTTCTCTTGATTCTGCTCCCTTCACTCAGCATCAGATCCTGTAAGTCATTACATGCTTCTCTGGAGCCCTATCATTTATGGTTTCTTATTGAACAATAATATTCCACAGTATTCCATGTACCATAACATGTTGAGCCATTCTCCAAATGATGGGGAATTCTTGTATTTTAGACATTAAATTAACTGAAAAGTCCATCTTACTGGATAATGTAGAATTTGCAAAAAAATTACACAGCACCAAAGATCACAAAAATTTTCGCTACTAAACACCTACAAAGACAAAACTTTGTGCCTAAAACTATCTTTATAAATTAAAAATCTATACTGCAACCACCAAACCTAAAATATCCTTGAGAATCATCAAACTTTTAGAATTTAACATCATCACAGATAATATGGATCACCTGATTGTGACAATGAAACATAAAAGTTTAATAATGATATTTTCCATAAATGTTACTTTATTAGATGTTTACAACTTCCAAATTACATGGAATAAAAAGTTTTCAAAACATAGAGAACTAGCAGGAGAAATTGAAACCATGTGAGACCAGGATGAAGTATATATGTCTTTCCTATTCTCCTGTCTGCTACAGGTGCTGTTCTGAATTTTTTTTTTCCCAGTGAGCCTACCAAGGATGAACTTACACTGCCACACTTTGATTCAGTTACCAAAAAACAGATTTTTGTTTCCTTTTGTGCAGTAGTGCACTTCATTTTCAACATAAAAGAACAACAATGACAGTGACTTGTCCTAGGGTCATTTCTATCTGAACTGCATTGAATAGGAAATAAAGACAACAATAGTAAGAAAAAAGGACTTCACATACTAAGTTTAGGGCCTTGGAGGTAGGAAAAACCTAAGAAAAAAATCCTGCATCTGACACAATATGTTTAATCATGACCATATCATTTAATTTTTGTGAGACTTAATTTCCTCATCTGTAAAGAATAATTAGACCTGTAATGCCTGAGTTATTATAAGGTTCAAATGAAGCAATTTATGTAAAATGCCTTAGAAACTTTTATTGTATTATATAGTCCATCAATAGCAGAATGATTAAACAAATTGTGGCATATATGGTGCCACATATAATAGAATACTATTGTGCTATAAGAAATGATGAACAGATGGATTTCTAGAAAAACCTGGAAAGATTTACATGAACTGATGCTTAGTGAAGTGAGCAGAACCAGGAGAACATTGTACACAATAACAGCAACATTGTATGATGATGAACTGTGAATAACTTAGCTATTCTCAGAATTATAAGGATACAATACAAATCCAAAGCACAAATGATGAGAAATGCTATCCATCTTCAGAGGTAAAATGTTGGGAGTCTGATTGCAAATAGATACAGACTATTTTTCACTTTATTTTTTATGGTTTTTTTTATTTTCTTGTTTCTTTCACAGGACTACTATAGATTTGTTTTATATTATTTTACACATATAAGATATCTATCAAGTTGCTTACCATTTAAGGAAGAGGGAAGGTGAAGGAGGGAGAGAGAAAATGTGGAACTCAAAATTTTAAAGAGGAATATTTAAATGTGTCTTTTTACATGTAATTAGGACAGAACAAAATATTTAAAAATAAATAAACAAATAATTATATAAGTGTTAGCTGTCATTATAAGGTCAGAGTTGGAAGGGACCTCAAAGGAATCTTCCATTCTAGAGATGAAGTCATTGAGGTCAATAGAGGCTCAATGACTTGCCTAAGTTCACACAGTTTTAAGATATTGGAAGTAGAATTTGAATCTAAGTCTTCTGGTCAAGGATCTTTCCACTGTATTATGGAGTCTCTTCCAGTGTACCAGAGTGCAACAAGAGAAAATGAAAACAATTTTCCTTTCTTGATCTGTTTCTTATCTGAAAATGAGAGAATACAACTGACCTTTCAGCAGCTAGTATCTATTGAATCTAGGTGAGACATTTTTCACAAAAGGAATTGTGCATCTGATTCTTTTGTTTTAATAACACAAAGCAATTGTTTTATTTGAATCAGAAATTACTAGAAAATCAATTAAATTTTTCTGAGCTAGACAATTCCCACCGTCCCTTCCAATTTCAAAAATTCTATAATTATATTATACCAGTAATATTTTATTTCTATTTCACAAAAGTACTTTTTACTGTTTTTTTCACAGTTGTATAAGAATGGAACTCAATAATATTTGTTGATATGATTTGATCTGACTTTAGTTAGCCTTTTTAACTTTTCCCTAGGGAAACAATATAGCAAATTAGCACCAGTAATATAGCTGACTTCTGAACATTAAAAAGAAGGGGAAAAAAACAGTTCAAGAGTCTTAGTTCCTGGCCATCAATAGAAGAATTTTAGAGCTAGAAGAGAACCTGGAGATAAGTTTCATTTTATACCAAGGCAAATGAAATCCAGAAAAGTTGAATATTTTGCCCAAAGTCATAAAGAGCTAGAGCCTGGGTTACAACTCAAGTATCAGATTCTGCACTTTCTACTGAATTATGACAGGTTTTGATTTCTTCATATAACTTCAAGTTGACAAATGTTTGCTTTTATTTTTTTTATTTTTTTCTAGAGGATTTTCTTCAGGAAAGCCAAGAATGTATTGCCCTCCCCCATCTCTCATATTTGGTTAATTAATAATAAAATGTCATATTCAAGGTAAGAAGGAAGGACCAAGTATGTTTAAATACCTGCTCTGGGCCAGACACTGTATTAATTGCTTTACAAATATCGCTTTTGATCTTCACTCTGAGATTAGATGCTGTTATTATTCCCATTTTACAGATGAGGAAACTCAGGCAGATAAAGGTGGATTGATTTGCCCAAGGTCAAGCAACCAGGGTCAACTATCAAAGGTCAGAAACTGAACAGTGCTCTCTAATCACAGCATTCTTCACATCCTGTAGAACCCAAAACACACAGGAAAGGAAGATATGGATGAGTTTTGTCACGTCATACCCGGAAACTGGAGGAAAGGGAAGTAAAGAACAGGAAAGAGTAGCAGAAGTGGGTTGGGAAAAGAATCTAACTAGACATCAGAGACCTGGGATCTGATCCTGGATCCACCATCAATTGTCCTTCTGGCAAAGGTGCTTGTCCTTTCTGGGCCTCCGTTTTCCCATCTATGATATCAGCACCAGCGATGGTCATAGATTAGGATCTGGAAAGGACCTTGAGCTAATCTGATCCCAGGGAGATTCAGAGATTTGGCCAAGATCCCAGGAACAGACTCTCCTGCACGACGTAAATCTATCCATTAAGATGTATAAGAGGGTCCACAGCAAGCTTTGCTTTTCTCCTTTAGTATTCCTTTCCCGGATCCACGCAGAGGCTGCGAAGGGGGTTCCTGGATGCGACCGATCCCCCTTCCGACACCCCAGCGGGAGCAGCCAGCTCTTTCCGTGGGCAGTCAGGGTTGGGGCTGGATCAAACCCTTGGAGTCAGTGGGCAGTAGATGGGCTCTCCTTTACCCCATTATCAGCTCTCATAAAACTGTAAACGAGCTTTCAGGAGTCAGTCGGCACTCGGGGATCACTTTCGCGAGCGTTGCCAAGCCTTTTCACGTCGAAAAAGAAGCCGCTGCCCCCGAGCCCCTAGTCTGCTCTCCCCGAGACCTGATTTATTGGCCTTCGGGGCTGGGGGGCTCGCAGGGAGGCTGAGGCAACCCAGCTCGGTCGAGAGACCAGTCCTTCTAATCTGGATTTTACAAGAAACGGATGTGCTAAGAGAAACAGAAAGCGGACGGGCTTCTGGTTACATTTTCAGTCTGATTTATGGGGTAGTAAAGTTCTCCCGAGATCAAGTGTCTCTCGGCCCTCGCCGCCCTTCGTCTCGTCCGCGGGCGCTTACGCTGGGGAGAGGTAGCAGCTGCCCTAATGGAGAGTCTGGCCTCCAGGCTGCCCTGATAGAGAGAGAGCTGCCTTCCAAGCCCACCTAACAGAGAGAGCCTGCCCTCCAAGCTACCCTAATAGAGAGAGCCTACCTTCCGAGCTCACTAATAGAGAGGCTGTCTTCCAAGTTATCCTAAAAAGAACCCGCCCTCCAAGCTGCCCTAATAGAAAGAGCCTACCTTCCAAGCTCACCTAACAGAGAGAGCCTGCCCTCCAATAGGTCCCAATAGAGAGAGTCTACCTTCCGAGCTCACTAATAGAGAGCCTGCCTTCCAAGTTATCCTAAGAAGAACCTGCCCTCCAATATGTCCTAATAGAGAGAGTCTACCTTCGTAGCTCACTAATAGAAAGAGCCTACCTTCCGAGCTCACTAACAGAAAGAGCCTACCTTCGGAGCTCACTAATAGAGAGAGCCTACCTTCCGAGCTCACTAATAGAGAGCTTGCCCTCCAAGCTTCCCTAATAGAGCCTGCCTTTCAAATTGCCCACGCTCGGAGCCGCAAGGGGAAAATCCAACCCTGGTGTCCAGGAACCAGAACGGAAGCGGTTGGGGAGTGCCAACCTCTCCAAGGCAATGTGGAAGTGCAGAGCGCCAACTTTGGAGAAGGGGATCAGAGGACTGGACTCGAATTCGGATTCTGCCTCTTGCCGGCGCTGGGAATTGTCTAAGTGACTTCCCTCGTCGCCTATTCGTTCCCTCAGCTGAAGGACAAGGAAGATGCTATTCAGATCCCTCACGTTTGTTTCCAGGAATAGAAAGGTGTCATTAGGAATGGAAAGAGAAGTTGACCTAATTCTCCCATTCACTTTTCAGACGGGAAAACTTAGCCCTAGGAAAAGAAAGTGACTTGACAACGGTCACTTGGGCTAGTTGGGAGCAAAACCTAGGAGACAACTGGTCTGGTTATTTCCCAGTCTGGTGCTCTTTCCTTGCCTCCATTTGACTGTGTAATCCTTGGTAAGAAAAAAAAGAGTTGGCTCTCCCGAGTCTCAGTGTCCTCATCTCTAAAATGGGGCTAAATGATCCTCGTGCTGCCGACCTCCTAAATGAGTTGTGGGGAAGAAACGGGATGAATTTGGCTGGGAAAGCTTTTGCCGGCTGCTCAGTCGTCCGCGGTTCGGGGAGCTCCCAGCTGGCCCACAGATGGAGCTCAGTCCGGGAGCTGTGCTGGGTGTGGATGGAGAAGGGAGGGGACGGCCTGGATGCTGAAGAAGGGAGCTTGGCTTTGCGGTGGCAGGGTTCCTTCCCAGCTGCTTCTTCGGCGGGTTTCTCCTGATGACTACAGGACTGGAGGATGCAGATGCGCCTCCGGAGACTGAGCCGAGCTAGAGCGTTCAGGGACCTGGAGGTGGGGAGAATGGAGGCAGAGCCTGGAGCCCGCAGTTGGCCTCGAATTAAAGTGAAACTGGGAGACTGGAGGAAGAAGGTCAAAACTTCTTTTCGGTTTCAACATTCCTCCCTGCAGACGCTTTGTTGGGGGGGGGGGGACAGATGGGGGACAATTCACAGGTTCCTAGCATAGACTCTAGGGTTGGAAGAGATGTGAGGGATCTTGTCTTACAAGATGCCAAGTTCACCTCCATAGGATGCAAGCTAATTGCATGGACAAGGTCAATTGGGATATTTTTCCCCCATTGGTCCTTCCCCTCCTGCAGGTAGGAAAATGCTTGTTAATGAAAGAATCTGGTCCAATCATCTCATTTTTACAGAAGAGACGTGAGACCCAGGAAGGTTGGTCATCCTCACTCAGGAGTGAATGGGTGGTAGAGCTGGAATTTGAACCTACATGCAGTAGCACCTCATCTTGGAGATTTAAAAGAGTGAAATGGGATACTTGGGAAGAGAGAGAATTCCCTCAGCTCTCTCAGTATTTCATATATTCATCCTAAACAGGGAGTCTTGGCAGTAATTATGTGACCAAAAATAAAAACAAACAAAAAATCCTTTAATTCACTTAAGCTAAGAAAATGATATGGTATATAGGAAAGAGACATCTACAGGGGTTCTTCTCCACCAAACATTCTGGGTTCCAGTGTAGCCTATGTTTTCTGGCCAAGTCACCTTGGTCATGTTCCTTTGAATCTGTAAATGGAAGGATATTCATCTATAAAATGAGGAATTTGGACTTAAAGTTCCTTCTTGTTCTAACTTTGTGGTCTGATCAGGGAAGGGCCATCTCTCCCTAGGTTTAGGAAAGAAAAAAACCCACTCATACTTCTTATACCCTCGCTCTCTACAACTCCCATACCAACATGAGCTAGTAGTGTTTCATTACAGTCTTCACAGGATATTTCTCCCAGAGAGCATTTCTTGAGATGTTTATGAATCTACTGATCTCCTGGGAGAGGAAAGAACTGGACTCCTCTTGAAGGCATTGTCCTTGTCCTCCCCACCCAAAATCTCCAAATACATGCATCCTAGGAAAAAAATGATCTTATACCTCTATTTTGTCATCATGACAGAATTATAAAAAAAAACTTGAAGCGACCTTAGATTGAGCTTAGAAGGTTAGAATCTAGAAGGGACTTTAAGAAGAGAATGCAAAATGTTAGCGTTGAAAAGGACTTTACAACACAGAATATGACCACTAAAAAGGAGTCTTTAAACATAAAACTGTTCAAAGGAGGTTAAAACATTAAATGAATATTAAATTAAATGTAATTTTCTCTCCTCTTCCCTTATCCCTTAAACTCCCATTTTAAGGATGAGGAAACCCAAATTCAAAAGGGGGAAGGGTTATTTCTTAATGGGGGATCTTCCACATCAGTTATCTGAACACTTGTTGCATTCAAAGATGGTACTGGTTCAACTCCAAAAAATAAAAAAAAAAAAAGATTGTTTTTAATTGTCAGTTTTCCTGACTAATGAAACAATATGATTATTATAAAAGTAACCCTAAAGCTTCCTACCCCCATCTAACTCTTTAACTACAATTCTCTAAATCTCCCTGTTCACACTTTTATTAAAAGGGGAAAAAAATTAAAATGCCTTATTTAATTGCTTTAATTCTTTTTCAGTCAGTCAATAATATATATAATAAGCTCCCTGAAATAGTAGAAGGAACCAATAACTAAACTTTAGGAGACCTGAACTCAATTTCCTGTTGGAGACAGTATCATTGTGCCTTTAAAAACGTCATTTTGTCTCTTTTAAGTCTCCGTTTCCATATCTATAATTCGGTTTGCTTGTGAAGCAATCAGTTCTATAAACCATCAAAGGGGCTGCATAAATAATAATCACAATCCCAGCTGACATATATATGTCAACTTCATGATTTACAAACTTCACAGATGTGCTAAATTAGGTGGTACAGTTATCACAATTTTGCAAGTGAAGAAGTTACTTTTACTTTGACCTATCAAAGTATTCTTGTTAGAATAAAGTCCCTAAAAGGTGCAGAAACAGCTTGTAGTTAGGAGAGCATTGCAATGTGAGTCCATCTCTACCCTCCAAAAATTTAGAAAGCTTTGTTCTAACCAAAATATTTCTTCCTCTTGCGAAACTTTCTGCCCCTTACAGACTGAGCCCTAGGTCCCAAGGCATGTTGGGTCTTCTTCCGGATCCATTAGCTTGTAGAATGTCTGACATCTACAAATGTCTGCCAACTCAGTTAGTAAGTAGTATTTTGACATACCAGGACACTCAGGAAGA
Source organism: Macrotis lagotis (assembly GCF_037893015.1). Classification (NCBI taxonomy): domain Eukaryota; kingdom Metazoa; phylum Chordata; class Mammalia; order Peramelemorphia; family Peramelidae; genus Macrotis; species Macrotis lagotis. The sequence continues at coordinate 212,323,821 of NC_133660.1, read as the reverse complement.
GATCCAAGAAACTGAGGAGATGGGGATCTTTTATGCCTAGCCCAGGAGTGATTTGAAAAGGATGATGGTTTTTATATTCATGAATGGTCTTCATCTGCACCTTGATATTAAAAAAGAATGAACAGATCTGTTTGTGTTTAGGACAGACAAGGGGTTTTTCCCAGGGTGAGATGACTCATCAAATACAATCTCAAAATTATAAATTCATTGACTTTATATAGGAGCTCATGGGTCTGATCACAGAAATCTATCTATACTTTTTATAGGCAAGTTTATATGGTGTTTCATTTGAGTATTCCAACAAAGCTCCTTAAGAATTAGGGAAGATAGATATTTGTTATCCCCAGTTGCTGACTAAAAAGAAGAAAAACCAAAAAACCCCATAACATTAGGTTTGAGATTTTGCCCTGAGTCAAAGATCACATAAATTAGGATTCACATCTAGATTTCCCAGGTCTTCCTATAGAATCAAGCATTCCTTCTATTTTATTCAGATTCTCATTTAGATTTCCTACTCCTAATATCAAAGATATAGGGCTGGAGAGGATCTCAGGTACCATCTAACTCAATCCTCTCCTTTTGCAGATGAAGAAAGTGAAGCCCAAGGAAGTTAAATCATTTGCCAAGAAAATGAACAACCAATATTCATTCATTAATGCCTGTTGTATGTCTGGCACCATACTAGATGCTCGGGGGTGCAGATAAATAAAGCAATAGATGATCTTGATAAGCTTACAGACTAAGAGGAGACCATGAGTGCATGGAGAATAAATATATTAAAAAAGTAAATACAAAGTAAGTAAATATAAGATAATTTGGGAGGAATGACACTGGAGTTAAAAGGAAGTTGGACTTCATATAGAAGGTGGTCTTTAAGCTGCATCGAGAAGATCCCTGTTTCATATCTGGCCACTGGACCTAGATGGCTCCAGAAGAGTAAGTGAGGTTGATGACTTAGCACAGCAACCCCTCACTCAAATCAAATTCATGTGCATATCATGGCATCACCTTCCAGATGTTAAGGTCTTCTTTGAAAATGAAGGACAAACATCATCATCATCATCAAGAAGAAAGGGATTCTATGAGAATGATGTAGAAGGAGTGAATTACAGGCAGGTCAGCATAAGAATGGAGAGGAAAGATAGGATAAGACTATAATACAGAGTGTAGGAGACAGATGAACACACGATGAATGGATGTGTAAAGACAGGCAAGGATCAGGTTGTGATGGGCTTGGAATTATAGCACATAAACTAGTAGGTGGTATAGGGGACTGGAGTCAGGAAGACATTATGCTAATGCTTTCTCACTTATCTATGTAATGCTGGATAAATCACTTAATCTTTCTGAAACGCAGTTTCCCCATTTGTAAAATGGGATTTGTTGTAGGGATATGAGGTAGCATGTAAAGTTCTTTTAGAAGCTTAATGTGATACAGAAATATCCGACAGTTCTGTAGTTTTTTTAAGGGATTACAAAAAATTTTGGTCGCCAAGGTCCAGGAGCAAAATTACCTCGTTAGGGTCACACAATCACTAAGTAGCAGAGTCAGGTTCTTCTGACTCCAAATCCATGTTTTTTCCCTTATATTAGACTGCCCCTACTGTAGCCTGTAGAAATTGTCAGCCAAAAGAACCCAGTACAAATGCTTTAGGATTGTCCTAGCCTTAAATCTTTGCATTTAGACACCTATTGCCCATTTTTAAAATTCAACTTATTTTGGCCCTTAAGGTCAGAAAAAAAAATGCCCCAGCTCTGCCTACTGAGATTCTTGACCACTCCCTGCCTGCGGGCCCCAGGACAGTGGAAGGATCTGGATTCCAGAATGGATTCTTTGAAAGAGGTCTAGACATAAAGCCCCCACGGTTACTGATCACATCTTCCTCCGAGCACCCCTGCAGCCGGGTATCGAAGAGCTCTTTTGGAATTTGTGGATCCTTAAGTGTTGGTAGACGATTGAATGACATTTTAAAATAATCCTTGATTCATGGAATACTCCAGCTAGAGAAAGCCTCAGAATTCAGAATGCCAGAACCTGAAGGGATCTTAGAACACTGAATGTTGGGATGGGGAGGGGGGGAGGTGGAACCTTAGAGATCATTTAGGCCAATCACCTCATTTTAGAGAGGATAAAACTTAGACCCAATGAAAGGAAGTGACTTCAAGCCAGTTACATAGTCTCAAACCCAGGCCAGCTAACTCCCAACCAGAATTCTTCCGACTAGAATTCTCTTCCCTGGGAACTTGGAGATCAAAGACCCAAAAGCTGCTTCCCAGCACAGGAAAGATCCAATTGCACTGACCTGATAATCTTGGCCCTGTTTTGCATTAAGGTCTCAGTAGTGAGAGAGGGCAGCTAAGGGTTTTCTGAAATGTTTTGAAGCTTCTCACGGTTGGAATTCTTGTCGCTTTGCAAATAAAGGAGTGGGGTGGGAGGAAACCTCCACCACCACTCTCACGGAGCAACTGAGTGGCGAAGTAAAGAAGCAAGCCAGAGTGATCTCGGCCCTTGGGGGAGGGGGGGCACTAAAATTGCCCTCCCGCAGTGATTACTGAAAGAAAAGTGAAGCAAGAGAATTCGATTCGAGTGCCGGTTCTACTGATTCTTTGTGTGACCTCAGGCAAATCACTTCCCCTCTCTGACTAGGTCTCAGTTTCCACATCTATTAAAATCCAGGAATTGGACTAGATAGTCTTTTTCTGCTTACATTACGTTACGATTAGAAGAGAATGACCAGGATAGTAAAATAGGGAGTTTGAAGTATTCATCAGATGAACTTTGGCGTGTTTTTAAAAAATAAGTCCAAGGGTCATTAGAACATAAGAAATTTGGATCGAAAAATACAGGACTGTTAGAACTAAGATTTAAAAAAAAATCAAGAGAGAGATTAGAGTTTGGAAAAGCCTGAAATTCGGTTCCGAATATTTTAAAAGACAAATGGGAGCAATAAGAGTTTGAAATAACACTAAGAAAAAGGGAGTTCCAATTTATCCTAGAGAATGTGGATCTCCTAAAGCCTTAGTTTCCCCGTTTGTGAGAGAAACGTGGAAGGGAACTAGGTAACTCCTAAAGTCTCTTCTAGCCTAATGCCCCATGTTCTAAGTTGCCTAAGATCTCTGACGTTATTTTCTATGTTATAAATATCCCTTAGCTTGTGTTTTGCCACCTAAGACTTCAGTCTTACCCTGGTCTTTCCGGAATATGGATAAACACCCGAAATCCACTCACATCCCACCCATCTCCGCTTCAGAAAAGCAAGAAAAAACTTCCTAAGCCCCGCCTAATATGCGCCTTAGGGTGAAAAAAATTTAGACTGATGGATCCCTACAATTGATCTCTGGCAAGTTATGATACTTAGGAAAAATTCTTCAAATTCTCGATTGGCTTCTCGAAAACATGAAAAACCGGCTGAAGTCCTTCAGTTTCCCTAGGCGTTTGCTTATTTCTCTCAGCCTTAGAGCATCCCAAAATATCATCATCCCCTCCCTCCCCCTTTATCTTTTTCTCTGGTTATCTCTGAAACGCAGCTCCAAAGGATCTCGCAAAAGGTATTCAGAGATCTGTGAACCGCTTTGCAAATATAATTTATTTCTTTCCCCTACAGTTAGCCCGAGACTTCTCCAAGGGCAAGAGCTGAATTGGAAAGGTTAGTTAACTTACTCCAGCCACGCTTGTGGTGTTAGGAGACACTCCGATCTGCCTGCAGTGGATTCCTCACCTCAATTTATCCAGGTGAGGAAGAAAGGGCTTAATGATTTGACAAAATAAGGGGCCTTCCACCCCCTCTCCACTGTATTTCATCAATGTTTCTTTAATGCTTCTAGACCTGAGTTAAAGGAGAGTGAGCTGTCTGCCTTGCAGGGTTGTTGTGGGAGAAACACTTTGTAGAAATAATAATAACGGTTGGAATTTACAAAACACTTTCGAACAACATCCTATGCGATTTGCATACAAAAGGAAAGGAGGTGGGACTGGGAGGGAAAAAGTGAAAAGGGGGGCCTGGGGAGTAGGAGAAAGGGAGAGGGAGGAAAAGATTAAACTGAGAGGAGAGAGGAAATAGCTTTTGTTTTAAAAAGTTTACACAAAAATAAATGACCAAATGAATGAATAAAAATGTTAACGCGTCTTTACTTTCTTTTGTCGAACTTTTCTTTCCCCATAGAGCACTATATATTACCGAAGGCGTTGTGAAAAATTTGGCCCAGTTTTCCAGAATGTAGGAGATGTCTCTGTGTTTCTCTGCCTCTGTGTCTGTCTCTTTTTTCCGCTCTCAGCCTCATTTCTGTCTCTCTTCTCTAGGTCTCTCTCGGTTCTTTTATCTGCGTGGATCTCTTTTCAGTCGGTCTCTTCCCACAGTCTCTCTTCTCTCTAGCTACATTGGACTCCGGCTGCCTGTCCACACCTATCTCCCACTCCCAGTGCCCCTTACACGTTCACTCCGCCCCCCCCCCCAACATCTCAGAGATTTTAGGAAGGTTGATGGAGGTTGTGTGTGGAGATGGGGGTGGGGGGAGTGGACCGGCAGGCCTTTGGGTAGGTGTGTCCTGATTTTGTGCGTGCCTGTAAGGGCTGCGGGTGTTTGTGTTTCTGATCGGTTTATTGTGCAAGGGAGAGGAAGGACGTGTGTTTTCTGCGTGTCAGCCTGGGACCCGAGGGGTTAGGAGGGGAGGGGGTGTGGAGCCGATTAGGACCCTTTGCTTGGGGATTCTCCACCCGAGGGCCGGGTGGCGCCAGCACCCTCCAGTTGAAAGCGGAACACCGATTCCCACTTCTAACGACCCACTGAGATCCTCCTGGCGACAAAGACACAAAAGTGAGTTTTATTTGCTGGTGAGCCCGAGGCCAGAAAAAGAAAAGCCAAGCCTCCCGCTTTAAAAGAGCCGCCAAATCCTTTCCCCCTCTATTGTGTGAACTTTTTCTATTCACATGGACCGTTCATCCGTGTGATTCCCAACTTATTGTCATTACTTAGTTATTAATTGTTCTCATCTGGGTTTAATTGAGCAACTAGGGACTTTAGCCCAAGGGTCAGGGAGGGGAGAAAAGAAACTTAAAACAAAGGCGCATTTAGTGGGGCCGGTTCCTCCAGCCGGGTCCTCCCAGTGGCCCGGGATCTAAGAAGTTCCAGCCCCTCCAGCTGCGAAGCCTGCGCAGCGCCGCCGCCTCGCTTCTCCAGCTCGAGCCGGAGCATTGTGTGTCCTTAATAGCCGTCTCCGGCGCTAACAGCCCTGAAAACCCAGCCCCCAAACGGTAAATAGATTGCGAGCCCAAGACCCCGGGATGACTCCTGCCGTTTGATCTTTCTAAAGCTTCGCCAAGGTAAATTTGGTGTGAGAATCTAATCTCTCCTCCCCCTCCCCAGCACAGTATTAGCCTCCAGCTTCGCCTCTCCCAGAGCAGACCGGGAGGGGGGGAGGATGTCAAAAGAAAGACCACCTCTCCCCCCCCCCCCGTGAGGACATTGTTAGGCTCAGGGACACATAAAGACAGAATTTTAGCCAACTGGAGCTCTGAATGATCCTTCCTACATTATAGAAAAGACTGAGGCCTAGAGAGGGCAAGTGACTGTTCTAAGGTCACACAGAAATCCAGAGCAGCTGATGCGCTCAGTTTACATCAAGGTGTCATCGGGAGGAGAAGGGAGGAGAGGAGCTCAGAAGGGAAGGAGAGAAAGGTCTTGAGGAGGAAGGGGTGAAATCTGGGGAGAAAAAACCAAGAAGACTGGAGGTGCGAGATGATGGCAACGTCCAAGTGAAGGAAACCCTGGAGATACAAAGATGCGCGCTCTAGAGGCCGCATAAAATCTGCAGTGAAAGGAGAGACAGGAGGATGAGGAGCCGCCGAGGGGGCTGCAGGTAGGCTGGCTGACTTCTTGCAGCCTGGCTGATCTTTAGAGGATGATAAGGGTTCCGCCTCGCCTCCAGCTACAGTCTCGCTGGAGCCTCGGCGCGTCTGCCGAAGGTTTTGCAGTTGTTCATTACAGCAATTACTCTCCTCGATCCTAAATTACCAGGGTTCCGAGCCAGTTAAATGCGCCCATTGGCATAGCTAGAGCGAGACGCCCAATCCTCCTCCAGTCCCCTCCAGAGCCTTGGCCTCCAGTGACTTCCGACGGAATCGTTGGGGGTGGGGGTAGGGGACGGAGGTGGAGGGAGAGGGGGTTTAGGGTAACTAAAAGGTAGAACCAACCCACATATTTTTTTTTAACTTTACCTGCTGGATAGAGAATGTGGGAGAAGACAAGAACAGATCCTATGTGTAAACTGATTCTCCACTTAGCACCCTCCTCCTCCTCCTCACTTAAAATGAACTTTGCCGACTGACTGTCCAGGATATGCGAATGTGCTTGCAAATGAAATCTAAAAGGAGACTTATTTCATTCCCCGGGGCCTGGCTGCTCCGGGAAGACTCTTGGAGAGAAGGACAGAGACAGAGTCAGAGATAGAGAGATAGAGCCAGAGAATTAAGAAACCAGACCTCCCACCCCCGTGAAATTGAATATCCTTTAATGTTTTTTAATATTTTCTGCTGGATAATTCCAACAAGTTCAGATTTCAGTCAAAACGGATGGAATAATAACCTCTGTACCTTGAAAAGTCCAGAAAAGCTTAGCGTTGTATCCTCCTAAACTTTCCAGAAGTCAGCTCCGAACTCCGTTGGGTTAATCTGAAATTCCTTCCTAAAGGCAGGAGCAGAATTGCAGGAGCCAGTGGAAAGCAACAGCACAATTGAATTCAACCTCTCCCACACCCTATCTCCCTATCTGAGCCATTGCCCATCCAACTCCCAAAGAGAGTCCAAAGCGCCTCAGCCTCACACTAATCTCCAAATCAAGGGTTCCTGTCTTCCTTCCTGTCCTCTTTTCACAATCTGTCCACTGGATTCAGTGTTGAACTAGTCTGGTTATTTTTGATGAACCTCTTCTCTCTCCCTTCACCCTACTTAAACCTCATCACAGCCAAATGGCCAAAGGGATTGGAGAGTCATACTTCCAGAGGAGAGAAAAGATATTCCAAGATCTCTGAAATGTGAAAGGTGCTTCTCTCTTCATGTCTGCATTCATACAAAGCCTGGCTGCCCTTCCTGACTCACCCTCTAGAGTTGGGTTGTTTGTAGGTAGCTATCAGTCATAAAACAACTTCCCCTTCCAGTGGAGCCTTGGGAAGATCTGGTGATAAAACTGGTTCTCCTGTTTCCCACCCCTACTGCAGTAGTAGTGGTGGTGGTAGAAAAAGGAAGAGTTTGGACATCTAACATCCTTTGGCTCCCAAACTCTCCACCACACCTCCCATGGAAGAAAAAATGTCAGGGTCTGATCAGATATATATTCAAGTATCTCTTATAGAGTAAAATATACAAAGGATGTTTCCTTAAGAATTAAAGGCTAAACAGGTTCCCTCAGGTCTTCAGGAGAGCTGCTTTTAAATGACAGATATCCCAAAGTCAAGATTTTACTGGAAATGCAATAAATTAACCGGAAGAATCAGTATCATTTTGCTAAATTTTGGATTGGGTGGGATGGGGTAGGATAAGAGTCTCAATTCAGTATAATTCTAAAAAGTTGCATCTACACAGGTAAACTGGAGAAATTAGGTATCAGAATTCCTATTTCCCTTCCCCTGGAAAAGAAATTCCTGAACAATCTACCATCTTAAATAGGAATAAGACATTTTAAAGTATCTAAGTGCTCTATATCTCAAGGATTTGATGTCAGAGAACCCTGATTCTGCTATTCATGAGACCTTGAGCAAGTTGCTTCACTATTCTTAACTTTTTTATCAACGCCCTCCCTCCTCCCAAAAAAGAAATTTCAATGATCCTTCCAAATCTTAAAAAAGGGAGTGTCCTTTTAATTTTTTATAGACAAATAAAGAAAAATTAACTGTGACTTCTAGTCCTGAGGACAAATAAATTAGCTGAAATTTATGGTTGAAAACTTAAGCTAGATGACTCCATGAGGCCAAAATGAATTTCTCAGGAAATTGTTTTGATATTCCACTTTACAAAAGGGGAACTTGTCCCAGTGTGTTTTTTTAAAACACACACATACACACACACACAGTTTTTCTTCCGAAGTGGATGTCACCTCTAACATGACATCAGCATAATGTAGGGGAATTAAAGATTTAAAATGCTGCCAGAAACAATACACTACAGAGAAAACAATAAAGAGAGCAAATCACTGTAGCTTAAAATTAATTTATTTAACAAATATAGCTATAATATAAATGATAATAAAATTTCAAATATACATTATATTACATAGTACATAGAGTCCCTTCCAAAGGGACTATTTGGGAAAGAAACAAGTGGTGTTGCTTAATAGAAAGTGGAAATGATTCATATGTTGGTAGGAAAGAGATCCCTTTCATCTGGCCTTTCTCATTTATCTATTATGTGTTATTTTTCCCCAAAGTAAATTTTTGCCCAGGATTCCAGACTTTTCTGAACTCCTCTACCAAAGTCTCTAAATTGGGAAACATCTCTGTCCCAGACACCCGATCTCTCAACTCCTCTGGATGAAAATGACCTGCCCCCCCACCCCCAACTCCCTGCTCATCTGTAAAATGAAGGGGCTGAACTAGAAGCTTTCCAAGTTCCCTCCCAAGAGTTTTAGCATTCTAGAGGAGAAGGGAAGAGTGGGAAAAAGAATGTCAAGGTCGTGGGAGTTTCCAAAAGATCAAAGAGATGGAGAGTGGGGATGGAGAGTTCCTGCCACTTGTGGTAAAGGGGGGGGACCGGAGAGAGGAAAATCAAGTTGGGGAAGAGAGAGGGGAAACCTGCAAACAAGGCACCTTCTGGGGGTGCTCCAAGGGCTCTCGCTGCTGCCTGGCTGAGGTCCGGTGGGTCAGGCCCCTCTTCCTCCGCCCCTCTCTTATGTCAGATGATACATGCTGTATCCCACGTGCGCCGTGTACAGTCCCACTGGCGCCACCGGCAGCCCGGCCCGCTGGAAGGGGCTGGAAGCGCCGTAGAGCGAGGCCCCCGCGGCCACAGCTGCCGGGCCTCCCAGGGGAAAGGAGATGCCGAAAGCGGCGGGGGGCAGCATGGGCTTGGCTGCCATCTTCAGCTTCTCCAGCTCGGCCTCTTGCAGTCTCTTGGCCTTGGCACGTCGGTTCTGAAACCAGATCTTCACCTGGGTCTCGGTGAGGCTCAGAGAGCTGGAGAACTCGGCCCGCTCGGCGATGGACAGATACTGCTTCTGGCGGAATTTCCTCTCCAGAGCCAGCAGCTGCGCCGTGGTGAAGGGAGTCCGAGGTTTTCTGTTGGTCTTGTGCTTGCGGAGAGTACAGGCCGGAGGACTGAGCCGCCCTGAAACGGGGTGGGAGGGAGGGAGAAAAACAGAACAGGGATGGGGGAGAGAGAGCACGGATCAGTTACACCCCCGAAAAGGGGCCGGGGAAAACACCCCGATTCCCACGGAAGCTTCCACTTCATCAGTCTTCAGGACCCTCCAGGCCTGGCACTGCGAGTGCCAGCCCTTGCCTTTCCACTTCTCCCCTCTGCCCCCCCCCCCCCCCACAAACAGGCCTGACTCGATCCTCTTTGGCCTGTATAAGGAAGACAAGAAAAGATTCCCCAGGGGAATGAAACTGTGTTCTTAAGCAAATAGGCTGAAGTCTGCAGGACCATATCAGAAAAGCCCTAAGGAGACAATTTAGGCAAGTGTGCTGCTGAGAACATTCTAGATTCTAAACAGAGCTAATCCCAGACATAAACTGGACTAACTTTAGCTGCGCACATACACAGACTATTCTTCCGGCCCCAGAGAAAGAGATTGAACTAGTAGAGTAGTTAATTCATTAAGAGTTCTAAGGGAGAAACTGTTGCTATTCTGGTTGGGGTGTTACACCCTAGAGCCGACTTGTCGAAAAGTAAATACCCTGAGGGGGGGGGAAGAGGAAGGGGAATGGCCAAAGAGGATCTTTAAGCATTTTAAATGCAATGAGAAATTCTCCTAGATGAGTTTTAGCTAAAAGAAGAGAGGCCTGGAGTCTAGGAGATGAAACATAATTACCCTGCAGTGAAGTCATAACATTTTTGTCGGCCTTCTTTAGTCATTAAATGAAGGGAGGGGTTTTCATTTCAAAGAATTTTAATCCCCAGATAAAATCGTTCTTTAAGATCATGGCATTGAATTCCTTCTATTATTTCACACACAAAAAATAATAATCGAAGGAAATGAGGAAAACTTGGGAATTTCCCGTGCTATTTAAATCCTCTGAACACTTAACCATCTTTATAAGTTCAGGGCTTATGTACAGGAATGACCCCCCCCCCCCCCCCCGTCTCCCCAAGCGCTTGAACTCCACTTAATTGAAAGCAGGTTAGTAGAGTGTTAGAAGATAGTACAAGTCAAAATTGGGTGCCCGCTGGACTCAGTTTCTCGAACCAAAAAGCCTATTTATAAAACTAAATGGAGTGTGGATGGTCTTTAAAAGTCCCCCAAAGTCCCCCTAAATAGCGTGCAGACGTTTAGTTAGGAAATTTGCACACATTTCAGCCGAACTGAATCTAGAGGACCCGGTTCTTTTAACTGGGGGGGGGGGGGGGAAGGGTGGACTAGGGGTTCGGGAGCAACAAACCGGGGCATCAATGTGGAAAGTGGCAACCAGCAACCTGGGATACAATATTTGATAACAGAGGTTCCCCCCTCCCTTCCCATTTCGGTTGTTTGGGGTCTGGGAGAGAAAAGGGAAGAGTGTAGAAGAATGTTCTGAAGTTAGTTGATGGGAGACACCAACAACCATCAAGTCCTCGGGCGGAGGCTACTTTTAGAGAATAGTCTGGCCTCACCCCGGGCCTCCGACTCCCCTATTTTAAGAAAACACAAAGTTCCGTTATAAGTGGAGAGACGAAGTTGTATGGTGGATTGAAATGGGGATTCCGGAGACCTGGGCTTTCTCCTGTGGAGCTGGGGCAAGTCGTTTCTCTCTGGGACTTAGTTTCCCCATTTGTTAAAAAAAGAAGAGACAGGACTCCCAGGTCTTCCAGCCCTGAAATGGGATTGTAATATGCGAACAGACACGAATGTACTCGCAGAGACCACGTCTTTTTCCTGATCTCCCCTCCCTCACAAAATTAAAAAAAAAATAGTTCAAGGACCACCACCCCAAGTTTCCTACTTACTAGGGGGAGGTGGGGAAAATCTGGAATTCTGCATCCACGGGGTCCTCTCCTGCTTCTCTGGGCTTTCGGCTTTGACAAGTGCATCTTCCGGCAGTTTTATGAGTCCTCCCACCGAAAAATGGCTGTTGAGAGCCAGCGGAGAAGCGGGCGTTTCTGGGGCAGCCCCGGCGCTTAAGGATCCGACCCTGGTGCCCAGGGACTGGGCCGAAGTTCCTGCTGCCTGGGGCCCGTCGGGCCCGGGGAGGGCGTCTTTGAGCCCTGGCTTCCTGTGGTCAGCCATGAGCGCCTCCACGCTGAAAGGCAGGAGGGAAGGGGGCACTTTAGGCTTCTCGCCCTCCTCTTCTCCCCCCATAGCGGCAGCCGAGGCGCTGGGCGTCTGGCCGCCGCCTCCTCCTCCTCCTCCTCCTCCTCCTCCGCCGCCGCCGCCGGGCTTGCTGAAGGCAGACACCGGAGACTCCTCGATTTTGACACCGATTTGTAAAGAAGTCATATCAACAGCCGGGGCCATACAGAGCCGAGGTCCCTGCCAGCCTCAGGACGCAGCAGCGGCCGCCCCCCGAGCATGGGCTTGGGGGGAGTGTGGGTGGGTGGGCTCTTACTTCCAAACCTCCCGGCTCTCCGCCCCCCCCCCCCCTTTTCTTCTGCTCCCTTCCCAAAATGCCAGGCTTGGGTGGCTGGCGACTCACAGCTCTCCGTCTCTCGCTCTCGGGGCTTTGGGCACTGTCCAGTCCCGGCTCCCAGCGGGACGTGTTAATAAGGCACAGCCGAGCGCCAGCCAGCCAATCAGCAGACAGAGGGGAGGAACAGGCGCTCTCCATTGGGCCTCGGGCTCCGGGACTTACCTACGGACAACCTTCTCCAGTCTTCTGGTTCGGGATGGAGTGGGGGTGGGGTAGGGACAAGGGTGGAGGTATAGCAATAACAGCGAAAGAAGGGGGGGGGGGGGTGTTGTGAATGAGAAAGTTAGCTCCAAACTAAAATTTTTGCTCTCTTCCCCTTTCTTTTCCCCCCTCTTCTCCAGTGTCCCCCTTTCTCTGTCTCTCTTTTCTTTAAACACCTTCAGTTTTCCTCTCTTGAATGTGGTTTACCTTTTTATCCAGTGATGCCTTCCCTCTTCTGACACTGCGATCCTTGCCTTCTCTCAGGTTTATAAAAGCAAAATAAGACCAACTACAGCCAAAGCACAAAGATTCCTCGAGAGAGATGGCACTTTTAAAAAACAGGAACTTACCAGAAAGGGGTGATTCACCTTCATTTTTTTTTCTGTTTTAAGTTAATTTTTCCCATTTCATAAACTTCCTCTTTTGCGATTAGATTACATTTCATCCAAAGTATTTAGGGGATGTGGGGTGCCTCATTTCAGATTTAAGACATCGAAATAAAACCAGCCTCCACATCAACAAAATTCAGGGCTGTCCTCAGTGTGACCTCAAACTGCAAGTCTTTTGAAACAACTCAGTCCTATCAGTTTTCTGCAAATACATAGTATACTTAGATTTTTTTTTTAAAAAGCATCTTAAATGGAGTGGAGAAGAGCTCTGAATGGAAAAAGAGCGAATTAAATATTCCCACATAATGGTTGGTTGTGCTTGATATGAAAATGATTTTTTTATTTCTTCATTTAGAAGGAAACGTTAGCTAATGTATTATATAACCGGGTATTTAATATGAATGTCTACATACATAGATACAAAGTATGTATTTTATGCATACACATACACACACATGTAACCATTAGCACCAGAATTAGGACTCTTCCAGGCTCTGTGCGGAAAGCACTAGAGACCTGACTATTTTATTCTGTAGCTGGCCCCCCCTCCTCCCATTTTTATGATCTCTTATCCCTGTGACCAGGATGGACCGGCACTAAAACGGAACGGTTCTCTAATAACGTGATTGGCCGCTCGCTGAGAAAAGTTTATTGATGGCTACAGGGCTCTAATCTCCTAGAAACACAAGAGGCTCTAGCAGCCATTTAGGGGTAATTATCTCTAAGGCTGTGGGACAGAGAATTCCCTCTCCTTTAACTGGGCCCAATAAAAGCTGTAGATTATGCTCATAGAGATTAAGAAAACGGATGGATGAGAGCAGAAACTTTAGAAACACAAAAGGAATCAGGTCTGGGAGAAAGGTTACATACTCTGGTGCACTCTGATGGGGCTGTGAATGGCCACCATTCGTTTTGGTTTTCTTTTATTTTGTTGTTGTTGTTGTTGCTTTTTAAAGGAGGGGCGTACAAATCCTGTGGGGTATTTTTAAAAGGCCCTGGCGCCTCGGTGTGTCAGATTCTCCTGTTCCCCCACTGGGAGTTTACATCATATCTTCAGATTCGTTACAGATCTGAAACAGTGGAGGAAAGGTTGAGGCTTCTAGGCGTGCTTACGGGGAACAAACGGGGGGGGGGGGGAGGTAGAAGAATTCACCTTCTCATTTGAATTTAAGCGTGGGGTGGGAACTAGGGACCCAAGGGTGTGCGATGAGAGATGGGGGAATCGAAGCGGTTTCGCAGCATCTCGGGAATGCCAGCTCTTCCGAGGGGCCAGGCATTCTCTGATGAACCCCCGAGTCGCACGGGCTAGGTGACAAGCTCCTTTGCTCCAGGTTGGCCAGATCTCTGCCCCGAGGCTGCGGGCTTGGGCGGGTCAGAGGAGCCAAGAGCAGGCTCTGCTCTTTCCTAGAAGCAGCAGCATTGCTAATTGCGAGAATAAACAATGTGTCCCGATTAGTCAGTGCCTCTAATAGGCAGACAAGTGATGTTGTTTTTAGGCGCCAGCAGCGGCCTGATCAAAGGCTTCCACTGCAGTGGGACTGTGGAAGAGTTTAACCCGCCTCCAGGGAGCAAACCGCCTTAGCCTTGAGACCCCAGCCCATTCAGCCTGACAGCTTCAGTTTGCTCTACTCCGCCTCAGGCTATTTCCCCCCAAATCGGGGGTTAGTTTTTATTTTTCCGTCGAGGCTGGAGACCCAGCAGACTTTCCCCCCGGTTTTTTGCTTTTGTTTTAAGTAGGAATGAAGGCGTGGGTATCAGTGTGAGAGAAAATCTCCAGATAGGAATAAATTCCAAGTACCCATCATAATCACTGTAATAATAGAACCCCTTCCGCCTATTGATCTTGGGCTGCACCCTCTCTGAATGGCGCTGCCCGCCTGCTGCCGGCTCGCAGAAAAGAGTTACTGGAGAGAAGAATAATGTGCTCTTCAAGTCGCTGATTGCAACAATCCCTCAGGGTTTCCATCGCATTGTTTCTGGGGGGAAATATGAATGGGGCGGAGGTGGGCTGGGGAGGAGAGGAAGGGAAAAGATGTATCTAGATTCATGCATGCATGTATGCATGTGTGGACGTATGGATGCATGGATGCATGGAGTTTTAGCTTTAGGAGGGTGCTGATGGGCTTTTGGCGAAGTTTAGCCCAACTGCACTTCTCAGGACTGAGCTTTGACTGGGGAGCTCCAAGGGGATGACAGGATGAGATGATTATGCCGTATTTATCTTGCAGTAATGAACTTCAGTGTTTACATTTTTTTCATACTTGGTGGTATTTTAATCATGGCATCATCGGAGAACCGACTTGATTGTAATTCATAACCTGGCAAAGGCTCGCCTACAGCTAATGGACAAAGACTGAGATTTCTCCTTTGCATTCCTCCATGGCATTCCCCTTCAACTTCCTCAAACTCAAGTTGTCTTTGGGAATTTTCAATAAGACTTCTGTTGGCTAAGCCCGCTGCTCTCCCACTCTTTGAATACCTAAGCATTGTCCGATTTTCTTTTAGGAACGTCTAACTGGTTTTTTTTTTTTTTTTGCCTCTCTGTCTACGTCCATTTCTCTGTCTCTATCCCTTTGTATTTGTGTCTGTCCATGTCTGTCTGTCTGTCTGTCTCTCTATATATATGTCTTTGTTTGTCTGTGTGTCTTGCTCTATGTGTGTGTGACTCCTCTCTCTGTCTCTGACCGTCTCGCTATATATGTAATATATTTCTATATTTGTATTATATGTCTCTCCTCTCCTTTCTAAATATGTAATATATATGTATATACATGTCCGCCTCTCTCTACATACACACACACACACACACACACGTCTCTCCCCTCTCTCTGTCTGTTTTTCTCTCCTTTCCTCCCTCCTTCTCTTTCTTGCCCCCCCCCCCCCCCCCCCCGTCTCCTGAAAGCATGCTTGCAGTCTGTTTGGAATTTGCAGATGGAATGTTTTTTTCAGACAGACCCTTCCAAAGCTCTTTCCATCTTTCCTTTAGGTTCGGTTTCTTGAATGAATCTCCAGGAAAGAAATTTCGTCTTGGGAGGGGGGGGGCTTCTCCCTGGGTTCTTCACCCCCACCCCCATTTAATTTGCTCTGCGGCCGTGGTGGAAGCGCCTCTGTTTATTTGAAACGAGCTTCTCAGTGGGACACTGGCGCTAGATAACGATATTGCGCAATTAGCGTCGCAAACAGTAACCGTTTAATATAATGAATGTGCTGTGAAAACCGATTACCCGGAGCATTTGATTTTGGGGCAAAGGAGTCTTAGGGGGCTGAGGAATCCGGGAGGCAGCAGCAGTGCCACGGGCCCCGCCCTTCCGAGGAGCTACTTAGGAATTCGAGTTCGGACCCGAAGAAAAGACTGCCTAGACCGTGGCTTTGCCTTCGGTTTTAGGGTCTTGAGGGGCCGAAAGTGTTAGGTGAAGAAGGTTTGCCATGGAGGACCTGGAAAAGAAAGCGTTGGAGCTAGACAAGTCCTTGAGAGCACAGTGCGCAAGGTTGCAGCCAAAGGGGAGTAGAGAGGAGGTTTGCCCTACTCCGCAGTACTGCTAGAAGGAAATATGCCCCCGAATTGCGGTGCATTTAAAGGCACAACTCCCTTCCCTTCCCTGGTACCTTGGACAGACCTGGAGTCTGGGTTTCCCTGCCTCCTCCCCGGTGGAGACCTTAAAGTCCCCAAGTCGTTGCTCCCTAATTGTATGGGGGAGATCCTAACGTTCCCAACTCCTGGCACTCTAATGCCTGTCGTCTAGTGGGGCCGAAGAGGGGGACCCGCCGTGAAATCCATCAGGTCACTGGAGACTCCGGGATTCTAAAAGGCGCCGTCGCAGAAACGGCCCCCCATCCTCCCTCACCGCCTTTCGTTCTCTCTTCATCCCCAGCCCCACTCCCACCCCTCCCGCCTCATTCCCTTCCTCTCTCTGGCCTAGGCGCCTAGCCTCTTTAAAGTTGGGGGAGCCCCGAGGGGAGAGGATTGCGAGAGAGGAATGGAACCTACTGGGCTGGGGGGGGAGGGAGAGAAGAGAGTGAGGGGAGGGAAGGGGAGGGGAAGAAGGGAGGCACTATTTCAAATAGCCCAAATTAATTTGATCACGACATTATGATGCACTTGGAAAAGATGAAAGCGGAGGCTGGCCGTCTCCTCCTAGATCTCTATAATTATAGATAATATATCCTATTTCAAAGCAATTAGCCCAATCAGGCGTAACGAACCACTTTGCTGCCAACCAGTAACAATGCCTTACGGTTATTTAAGCTTCAAGATGTCAAACAGACCCCGGGGCTGCGGGGGCTCAGTCCTAAAAACAAGATCTCTCGCTAAAGTGTCCTATAAATGGCCAGGGCCGGGGCCAGCTCTCTGAAGCAACCCCCTTCTCTCGTCTTTAGGGACCAGATCCAAGGAGTTCACTTAGGAGAGATTGTGGAGGAAAAGGGTGTGAAAAAAGAAGGGAGATACAGTACGATTAAGTGTCTGCTGAGAACCTGGCCACGATCAGGGGACCCTTCTCTACATGTACATGTCCCTCCCATCCTCAACTCTCTTTAGATTCTGTCCAGTGATTTTCTGGTTTTATACCGGTAGACATAAGACATCCAGGAAGAAATTACTGTTTCCTGACGATGAACCTAAGCCTTTAAAGTTCGAAGAGACCTGGAGAAAAATTCGAGTCCAACTCTCAGTTTGTAGGAAAGAAAATTGAGACCCAGAGAGGAAAGATGACTATTCCAAGGTCATGAAGCCTCTTCTTCAGTAGAAGAAATAGCAATCTAACCCTACTGCTTTGTAACTCCCATGTCCCTGTGCTCTCCACCGATATAACATTTACTATCACGTTTAGGGTTATCTTCTGTCTATAGCTTCTTTCAGCACACACTATAGTTCTTTCCAACCGCAAAATCTCCCCCAGGCCCAGACATTTCAAAGACTGGGGAAGGGAGGGGGGGGGGGGCGGGAAGTGAGGGTCAGAGAGAGAGGAAGCCTTAGAAGCTTGGATAAAAACCTGGGCCATTCAATTAGGGGTAGTCGTTGCATGACTGGGAACGATTCAAAACTAAATAAACAGTATTTTCAGGACGAACTTCTGGGCCTTAAGACAGCGGGGATCAACCCTGAAGGTGTTATTTGCTCCTCGGCGCTGGTGGGATTGAAGCCTTCAGTTCCCAACCTTTTGGAAGGGCTTTTGTCTTTGCAATACATGCCCCTAGCTGAGGAGGGGCTGGCCGTCCGGAATTCAGAAGCTCGGTACCAGGAAACAGGAGAACTGCTTTAGAGAAGTTCCAGAAGAGAGTGCTTTGAAATCACGGCTTGCCTCGCTCATATTTGGCTATCCATCCAGGAGGTGGTGGGAGGGAAAAGCCAGGGAAATAAGATAGGACCAGAGACACACGCAGAGACTGAGGCATTCCGGGAAGAGACAGAAAGGGCAACAAATTTGTTTCCTTTGAAATGCGTATTCACAGATTGCAGTTGTTCCCACCTAGAGGATTGGGCTTATCACTAGCCAAGCGGAGTTGGAAGCGCTTCGGAGTTTAAACCAATCCTGTGGAGAGGGAGGGGGGAATTTAGGCACCGAAAAATGGATGTGGAAAGGATGGAATTCTCCCCTCTGGTCCCAGTCTGTTTCAAACTTCTTTAGACACGAGCACTGCCCTTGGAAGTAGTTTAAAAGGGGATTTAGCTCGCCCAGAATTTAGTTCTTTCTTCGAAACGTTAATGAAGGAAAATGACCAGACTGTCCTATTAAGCTGTCAACGTCCATTCCCTAACCTACAGGGCTTTCCACAATCAGGGGAAATGCGCATGGAGAAAGTTTGCCTCCTTACCTCTTACCTCCCCAGCCCCCCTCCCCAATGTGGAGGTGAGACAACTTAAAGCAGCCAGCATTCCCTTCTTCCAACACTATCCACAGTCCTCCTCCTCCTCTTCCTCCTCCCTCTTATTCTTGTCTTCCCTCTTCTCTTTGCCTGTCTCCTCCTCCAGCCCCATTTAAATGGAAGCCTTATAGCATGATTCACTCTGAATCACGGACTTGAATGTGATCATTATGAGTAAATGGGGCCCCACTAGTCTCTTTCTAGAGGCAAAATTATCAAAATCCAGAGATGAATTGTAAGCCTCCGGGAGCTCTCACAGAGCCTGCCATCCTCAATTCTCCCAATCCCGGTTTATAGCCTCTGCTTTCGTCTTCACCACCACACCCCAACTCATCTCCCCCACCCGCACACACACAAAAAAGAAAAACCTCATTAACTCAAAATTCCTTTCCCCGAAATCTTTTCCCAAAGGTTTTGGAACAGACAGCAGTGCAGGTAGAACTGAAGCAAGGGACTGTCTCTGCAGTGTTTATTGATTCCGGACTATAATGAAATGCAATTTGTCCCCAGCTTTGCAACATAAAAATATCAATTTCCAGGCTGTGGTTTTAGGAACTCTTGTTATTATTGTCAGTAAACATCACAGGCTCACTGATACTATTTTTAAGCCCCCTCTTTTCCCCTCCCCCTTCGGGCATGGAAAAAAAAAACTGGGGACCATGAGTCAGGAGGTCAGAATACTGGTCAGCAGCTTAGTCTGAGGCAAAGCGGTCTAACTTATCTGTGGCTCAGTTTCCTCTTCTGTCAAAAGATCAGATGACCTCTAAAGTGTCCTCCAGTTCTTACATTCTGTCTTCCCTAAGGTCTCCTTCAGCCTTACTATTCGGAGGTCTTGCTCTCTAGGCTAACCATAAATCACTTCCTAAGGTTTTAATTCCTCTTCGATTTCCGACCCTTCACTTCGACATAGTTTGCCTGGCTTTGCCCAAGTCGGGCTATTTCACCAGATCCCTCCCCTGAGTTATAAGATTTCCTACATTTTATAGGCACGGCGCTTCACAAGGGCTGTATTGTTTGGTTCTGAGCTGATTTCCATTTGGGGTAATTATTGTATTCCCAGTGTTCTGCTAATCATTTGCTTTCAAGGACAAGAGTTGTTTTTTTTCCCCCTCCTCTCTTTTGAAGACGGTGAAATACCCCAAATGGCTCAGATGAATATTGAAACAATCCCTCGCTCCTGTGATCTCCCTTCTCTGGCTCCACAGTACGTTGGCAAGGGTGGGGCAAAGGAGGCTGGGGGGGGGGGGGCGCATCAGGGAGGGGGAGGGGCAAGTTCCTGCCAAGACATTTGGGGGCAAGGGGAACACTTTGCAGGTAGCTAGTGTAAGAAAGACGGGATAATGCTAGATCATTTTTCTATAGAGA
This sequence comes from Macrotis lagotis, assembly GCF_037893015.1. Lineage (NCBI taxonomy): Eukaryota > Metazoa > Chordata > Mammalia > Peramelemorphia > Peramelidae > Macrotis > Macrotis lagotis. The sequence continues at coordinate 212,304,190 of NC_133660.1, read as the reverse complement.
TTTTACTGGATAAGAAGAGCAAGAATTAGCATCATGGTTTGACAAATGAGGAAACCAAGTCGCAGAGAGGCGCACAAGAAGCAGAGTAAAAATTCCAGTCCGATTTTGCTGAGGATAGTGCCTTCTGAGTTTCTGGGCTAATCCTTTTTGCCCTCACCAGCCAGAAGTCCTCTGCAAGAGTTCTACCCGAGAAAAGTTGGCTCTTTCACCAAATCGGAATTCAGAGAAAGGTTTCTATCCAATATAGCCGGGCCTCTTTTCAGTTTCTCTGACTGCTCCCCCGAAGTAGTTGAAGAAGGGAGGGAAATGAGGAAAGAGGAAGGGGAAATTGGGGCAGATAGGTGTTGGTCCCCGAAACAAAATAAAACCCTCTCTATGAGGGGGGTCCCCTACTCTCCATGCTTAGGAGAGAATTTTGGCATTTTAGTAATAAAAGTTTGGACCTTAGAGATCAGTTGGTTCACAATTTGGGGAGTTTTTTTCCCCACAGAATAAGAGGTTTGAAAGTGACTTGCCCAAGGTCACAAATGTAATAATAGGGAGAACCAGAATGACACCAGTCTCAACAATGTTGTTTTCTTTCTGCTATGATGTGACACCTAGTAGTCTAGAGCCATATCCTTAAAAGGAAGCTCTCAGCACTGCTCTTTTAAAAAGGAAATCAGCCATAGCCAGTTGCAGACTCCATTCAGTCTCCACCAGGCTCTACCACTTCCTTGGAAACTTCGGATAAGGTTTAAACTGAGTTGATTGCTTTTCATCAGTTAGTCAACTAGTTTCCCCAGAGGGGACAATGGAGGGAATGGCTTAGAGGTGATGGGATCCGAGCCTAGATACACCAAACCAAGCCTCTTAGGATGTGGACAGAACAATTGTACCTTGCTAGAATTTTCTTTGTGCATTTGTGTTTTAACTCATTACATTTTTTTTTCAAAAAAGAGAAGTTCTGATAAAGATGTAGGAGACTGTGGTCATTTACAGTTGGTATAGGTCTGCCATAGATGAAATCTGTGACCTCGGACAAGTGCTCCACCTTGCCATTCATTTCATGATTGATTTGAGGGAATTGAAGTCGATGAGATCTCAGGTTCTTACCATCTGATTCTGTGGTTCACTCACAGACTTTCCAAGAAGTACAAGCCCAGACATAACCCAAACTACTCTTTGGCTTCCCCAGGTCTTTGGCGTCGGCAACTTGGGTGTGTATAGGGAGAGCCTGAGGAAGGGAAGGAGTGACAGGACTGTTCCTCTCTCCCTGAGGTCACTCTCCTCTCCTACCCTACCGTTGGTCACAATCTGCCAGTTGGAAAATGTGGATTCCTGACCCAAGGACCATCATATCCTCCCAGAAATCATAAATAAAAATTTCCTAATTCCTTTCATAGCTTATTATTTAAGAGGACCAGGTTTTAAATCATCTAGTCCAACCCAGCCCTAGACAGAAAAATGATTTGCCCAAGGTCACATAGGCAGTAACTGCAAAAGCCAGGAAGCAACCTTGGTATGCATGCTGGGCCATATATTACAATTACAGCAGACTTACTTTCACACTTATCTAGGGATTACATGTATCCTTGATGTGTCCCAGAGGCAAGGGAGATAGTCACCACTATATATATGATTGAATCTTTATGGAACCCAAAGACATTTGGCAACCCCAAGGTTTAAGTCCAATAGAAGATATAGCAGGTCAAAGAACTCTAAAGCTGTAAAGGGACTCAGATAAAACATTTCAACCCTATCATTTGACAGATGAAAAAAAGAGACCAGTTTCAGGGGTGAAATGACTTGTCCAAGCTTTGTGGGTGCTTCAGGTCACTCCTTTTAAGACCTGGAAGAGAACATTAGACTTAGAGTCAGAAGACTTTACCTGGAAAACTGGTTCCCACTTAACTTTGGGCAAGTCATTCCTCCTGTCTGAAAAGCAGTTTCTTCCTCTGTAAAAGGAGGTTAATAATAACTGCTTCACTAATCTCACAATATTATTTTGAAGATCAAATGACATATATAGAGTACTTTGTTAAAGTAAAGGATTATCTTTGATCAGCTTTTCTCCCTTAATGGGTTGGAAATATCTAGGTCTCTGGCTACGCTTGCCTTCATCAGCTGAGATAGAATGACAGAGACAGAGATTCTAGGAGAAGGGAGGAGAGGGAAGAAGAGGACAGAAAAGGAGAAGAGAAGGGACAGACAGAGCAGAGAGACCGAGAGAGGAGAGAGACTGAGAGAGGAGAGAGAGAGAGAGAGAGAGAGAGAGAGAGAGAGAGAGAGAGAGAGATTCCTGGGTCAGGACTTTCCTGTCAGAGAGTCAAAATGCATCTGGGAACCAGTCCCAGACATTGGAGGACTCAGTATCTTAAGTAGCAGTAAAAAAAAAAAAAAATTTAAAAAAACGAATTTCACTTAAATCCCTCCAAAGTCTTGACCTTTCTATTCCTTAACTACAGTTTCTCTCTATAGAAAAAGAGTTTGGTATTAATAAAAGAGCCAATTTTCCCTTAGAGTCCAGAATCATGACCTTGAGTCTTAGTTATACTATTTACTAGCTAAGTTATTAGCTTGAATAAGTTGTCCCTCCTCTGGCCTTCAGTTTCCTACCCTGTAAATGTAGGGAATTGGCCCAGGTGAGCTCTCTGGTCCCTTCCAGCTCTAACATTTTATGATTTTGTAAACCAACCCCCTGCCCCCAAGCAGCTAGGGAGGTTAAGTAGAAAGATCCTAGGACAGAAAAGCCTTAGCTTGAAGAAGGAAAGAAGTGGGAATTTAATGGCTTGGCCCCAAAGCAAGGTGTGAAGGGTCCAGGGAACAGGACTCATATTTATAAGGGCTGCCTAGTTATAGAGTACTTTATATTCCCTTTAAGCCTCACATAGCTGGCCCTGAAAGGAAGGCAATGCAAATACCATTAGCTCCATTTTACCATGAGGAAATTAGTTCAGAGAGGTCAAGGGCCTACCTCAAAGTCAAACAGCTAACAAGTGATGAATACAAGCCTCCAATTCAGGTATTCTAACATCAGGCTTCCATCATTAGAGCTTTTGAATTTCCTATGATCTGAAGATTTCTCCTAGTTCTATTCTTTTCCCTTCTCTCAGAGAGGCACAACAAAGGAGGTATCCTGTTCCAGGAGGGTTGAAAGAGAAAATTCATAGGTGGAGAATTCAAGGTCGAGAGCCAAAGAGCCAGGCACCCCTCTGACTCCAGCCTTTTTACTGACCTTTCATTCTTCACAGGAATGTGTTCCTGGGAAATGGCTTCTGAGACCCTTTTTCCCCTTGTTGTTGCTGCTGCTGCTGCTGTTGCTGGTGCTGCTGCTGCTGCTACACTGCAGGTTGTCTCTGGCATCCTGGACAAGTCCATGGCCATCTCATCTGTTCAAATACAAATCAGACTCTTTGAATCTGTAGCTTAGCTCAGCTCAGATGGCTCTATACCTACCTGGAGCCTATCTGATCAAAAGAACCGGCTACTTGGAGTAGCCCAATTAAGTGAAAGTGTATCCTAAATATTCTGGCCACTGCCCTCCATGGAGGAGAAATGGAAGGAGCTCCCTGTCAGTTTGCTTTTCCTGTTCAGATACTCTTGTTTAAACAGACCCCACAAATCTTTGGGTAACTTTACCCTCACCAGGTTCAGAAAGCAATCACCTTGTTAAACCCCTGAACTGTGGACTCACCAGGTGGGCAGGCTGACTTTCAGATGTTCTAGGGGAGAATGGGAACAGAGAAGAGAAAGGAGGGGAGAGGGGTGGGGAATGAAAGCTAACAAGAACCTTTAACTGAGTAAATCATGATCAATCAACAGTGTTAGATAGGAGAATTCATCACATCCTAATCAATCTTCTCTTATTCAGATATCTTAAACAGTCCCATAGATTACTATTATGAAAAGGAAGCATTCCCCCTTTTCCCCATTGCCCCTGTTGCCCATCTTTGAATTATGGGAGTATAAAATTTTAGCCCTTCATAACCATGAACCAGGGAAAACTAGAGTGCAATGGATAAAGCATCAGTCCTGGAAGTCAGGAAGCCTCATCTTCAAATTGAGCTCTGTGACCCTGAGCATGTCAATTAATCCTGTTTGCCTCAGTTTCTTCATCTGCAAAATGAGCTGGAGAAGGAAATGGCAAACCACTCTATTGCCTTTGCCAAGAAAACTCCAAATGAAGTTTCAAAGAGTCAGACAGATTTTAAAAAAAACTAAAACACAACATAACAGCCCTAAAGTATTATTCATCTGAAATTATTTTTTTTTGTTATCACCCTTACCCACTACAAAAGAAAGGAATTTTAGAGATCAATTGATCAAGTCAATCAATTTATTTGGTTTACATTTAATTACTCCAATAAATTTCGATTGTTTTGCTAAAATGAAACTAATGTTGAAATTGGGGCAGATACCTTGTCCAAGATCAGAAAACTAGTTCTTGGTAAAGTAGAACACAGATCTCCTGGGTTCTTGTATAGTGCTCTTCCAACAATTTCATTGCTGAATGCCAAATAAGAAACAGCTATTTTCTTGATTACTCTCTTTGATCCTACCTTTTTTTTATCTCTTCCCCTTGTTTCTCCTTGAGTATCTTTTATTCTTTCATTTTTTTTCAGAGTCCTCTTGTCCACATCTGTTCTCTAGCCTACTCTTTCCCTTAGATATCAGTGGTACCAACTAACTTTCAGTAGAAGCTAATTCATAAAGTATTTATTGAGGGTCTACTGCATGCTCAACTGAAGAAGACTGATATTAATAGAGGGGAAAAGTATTTTGAATTCTTCCTTTCCCTTTAATACTATAGTACAGTTATTATATAATTATATATAAATATTTAAGAATATAAAATTATATATTACCAATATATTATAATATTATAGCATCTTTTTAAAAGTTAAGTTTTATTGGTATCTTTTATTTTTTCATCAGACATCCCTGAATATACTCTTCTAGCCCTTTGGAATTAAGAAAATCATTAAGAAAATCAGGTAAACATAACAACCCTGAATGGTGACCAGTAAGAGGGGGGAAATGCATTTTATGTCACCTTTAACCTTGGGCAGTTCATTCAGCCTCTGTGGGTCTGAGTTTCCTCATCTGAAAAAGTGAGGGTATTGGACTAGATGACCTCTAAGGTCATTTCCAGTTCTAAATCCACAAGTAGATTAATTCCAGTGAAGGCCTGGCCAACTGATAACTCCAAAGTTACACCCTAGAATTGTCTGTATCTTAAGAGGGGAGTTTGTTAACTCAAATAAAGCTCCAAAGGAAGTTACTTTATCACAACTCCTTTGTCCATCAGCTTTTTTTTTTCTCTCAAAGATTGCATTGCTTCTGGAGCTCAGAGTTGGCATTGGATGAAGGTGGTTGCTTGCATTCCATTTTTCCCTTTTTCACACAGACATTTTGGAGCTCCCATCTAAGGCCTGGTGCCTAAGGAGGCACTATCCCCAGGGCACTTGGAGCTACCCCACAAACTGTATCTTCCCAGCAATAATAGTTATTAAAGCCTCTAGGCCTCAAGGGCTCATTATCCCTTCCCTGTGTTTACTGCCTGGAGGAGCTACAGCCAGCTCAGAAGAAAAACAAAGACCAGCAGAACTCTAGGCAGAGGGGTGGAGGGGGTATTTTTAACAAGGTCCCTTTGCACAAGAAACTCCAAGTCCAAACATTTCTTTTGACCCAAGGATTTGAGTGGCTCTATGAAAACAGACTTATGTCTGTATTTTCCTAGATTGTCAGGACTCCTGAGAGAAGACAAAATAGATGACCTCTCCACTGTCTCCGGGGACTTGTAAATGATTTTTTTTAGTAGACACATTCAGTCAGAATTGGACTAATTTTTTAAAGTGCCTTCCTACTCTCTTAGAATCAAAGGTTACAACTAGAAGGGACCTTCCTTTCGGTTCCTGAGCTCCAAGTTGATGATGAAAAGACAAAATGGAAAATTGTTCTTGTCCTCTAGGACCTTTCATTCTATTGGGAAGATACAACATTTACACAGATAAGTAAATACAAGATAATTGAAAAGGAGTCACTGACAACTGGGGTAGGTGGGAGGGGTAGGGAGACCAGGACAGCCTTCTTGTAGCAGGTAGATGGTAGACTTGGATCAGGAAGAGATTTGTCACAACAAGTAGGAAAAGAATCAGAATTGCTTCAGAGGAGAGAGAAGGGAGAAGGGTAGAGGTGGTCAGTAAAGTCAAAGTATAAAAAGATACAGAAGAGGGCACCTAGGTGGTGCAGTGGATACAGTACCACCCCTGAAGTCAGGAGGACCTGAGTTCAAATTTGACCTCAGACACTTAAAAATTACCTAGCTGTGTGACTGTAGGCAAGGCAGAAAGGTCCACTGCCTTCCAAAAAAAAAATGAAGAAGACACAGTGTAAAAATTTCAAGGACCTGGGACCTGGGTTCAAATTTGATACCTGTTTAAATTTGGAGAAGACCCCACCTCTCTAGACCTTAGTTTCTTCATATATAAGTTAAGAGGGTTGGACAAGATGGTCTCTGGTTCTAAATCTGTGATCTGTGACTTGTATGAATAATCTGATAGGATTTTACTGATTACAGAATCCATCTTGGATCTTCTTAGAGTTAATTGATTGCTGTTCAGTTCTGACCAACTCTTATAACCCTACGTGTGGGTTTTTTGACAAAGATACTGTAGTGATTTGCCATTTCCTTCTCCAGCTCATTTTACAGATGAGGAAACTGAGGCAAACAGGGTGATGTGTTTTGTCCAGGGTCACACAGTTAGTGTCTAAGGCCAGCTTTCAACTGAGGAGGATGAGTCCTACTGACTCCAAACCTAGCATTCTATCCACTGTGCCACCTAGCTGTCCCTCTTTAAATCTGTTTCAGTCAAATGACATAGTCAAAAAAGTTTGCAAGGGACTGAGAAGTGAGTTGCAGCTGAGGGAGTAGAGGCAAGAAGAGTTGAGAGATTTTATTTTATTTTGTTTTTAGGAATTTGGTAATGCATTGTATCTATACGGCAAAAATTTGAGCTAATGATATAAGTAAATGAAAATGTATGTAATGAAATGAAAAGTTTATAGTCAATGGGGAGGAAACTAGTACATAAAGGTGACCCTGTAATCAAGAATACAACTTTCCCTTATCCCAGAATATAAAATGAGGAGGGATTAAATTTACAAGTAGAGAGAGATTTATCTCTTCAACCAAAAGTTCCATTTCTTTAGAGAGAAAGGAGAGATAGAATAGGAGATTGTATAGAAGGCATTAAAGAGTGAAAGGGGAGAAGAATTTTCTAAATGAGGAAGGAGTTAAGGTCCTCTGATGATAGTGTGATTCTAAGTCATAATTTTAAAAACAGACACTTTATCTGAAAATTCACTCCCCAAGTGTGTTTTGTTTGTGTTGTGAAACCAAATTTAGTTTGGAAAAAAAAGGCATAAGATTTAGCTTTCAAAATGTTTGAACAAAACTTTACACCCACATAGTCAGTTTTTAGAATTATGGAATCTTTGACATATGAAGTAAGTTTGGAATAGAGAAGTCAAATATCTATCCTGGCTTTCAAAACTCTGGAACTAGAACAAAATGTAATAGAGTTAGGGCAGATAGGTAACTCACTTAAAAAATGTTTAAAAATAACAGATTTCTATAGCATACTGCTGTCCAGGAAGGATGAAGCAGGAAAAGTCTTTGCTTATCAGATTTTATCTTTTTTAGTTTGGACAAAGTTACATCTGGGAAAAGTGCTACAGGTTTATTCGGTGGTCCTTTCTAAATTTGAGTAGTGCATTAGTTAGAGTAATCCACTTTCTTTTCCTCTAGGGTGAATTATCTGATTTCTTTCTTTAGAGCCTTTAGAGCACTTCCTGACAGTCTAACTAGAACAGTTTGGAAGGAAATTTAACAGTTCTCTGGTCCAATATTTTGCAGATACAAAAAAGATGTTCAAAGAGGGGAATGGGCTTAGGAAAGTTCATGCAGATTTATTACTGTAGGGGAGTGACTTGTCTTCTAATAACAAATCCAGGGTTCTTTCCTGTGCCACCATCCCAGTCCCATTGCCCTCTCAAGGGTCATTGCATGCTTTTATCTAATGCATTTAATATATATTATAGGTATATTTATAATATTTCTTTTGTTTTACTTTTGCAAGGCAATGGGGTTGAGTGACTTGACCAAGGTCACACAGCTAAGTATTAAGTGTCTGAGGTTGGATTGGACTCAGGTCCTCTTGACTCCAGAGCCAGTGCTCTATCCACTTCAGCTCTTTATAATCTTTTAAAATGAAGTCCATAAAAGCAAGAAGAATGTACTTTTTCATCTAAACTTTGCATCTTCCTCAATATATGCTTTGCACAAAATAGGTACTTTGCAAATATTTATGGGATGAATAAGTATCCTGGAAATCCTAAAGTTTAGAAGGCTGTTAATAAATGTCTCTAAGTATATAGGAAGGCTATCATATGAAAGAGGAATTTGTTTTTATTCCATTTGGCCCTAGAGGGTAGAATTAGGTTTGATAAAAGGAAAAGTTTCCAAACAATCAGAAGTATTAAAAAAAAAAAAGAATGCGTTACCTTGGGAATTAGTAGGTTGCGTTTCCCATCGCAGGAGGTCTTCAAAAGGACTATATATGACTTATTAGGGAAGTTGTAAAGGGGATTCCTATTCCTGTAGCCATTGAACTAGATGACCTCTAAAAGTCCCTTCCAATGTGGAAATTCTGTCATAAATCCAAAGTTGAATTCAGGTTGAAAACTGACATAACACTGATCCTTAAATTCCAGATTGCTGGTTGAATCATAGTTTTCTTCCTGCTGCTCTTGGTTCACCTGATGTCATAATCCTTTTGACTTTCTCATGGGGTGTTGCTGGGGAGATGATTAAGATGTCATAAGGGATTATGATGTCAGGTGCATGAGGGAGGAGGGGTGCCTAGTAACTAAGGCCTGATGTACATGCAAATCATTTTTCCTAAAAAAAAAAAAAAAAAAATCTCTGGGAAGTAACTCCAGATTTCCCCTGAAGGCAGAGTGGATTTGGCAACTGTTTTAAAGGCTGATGAGAAAGTTGTTGCCAAGTGATTACACTTGGGTTCAGACTCCTGCCAACCTCAGCTGGCCTCTATTGAAAGAAGGTTCACAATGTATGCCCATTCATTTCATAATGCCCCCCGACTACTTTTTCTCACTGCCCTGATGAGGATCACAATTCCAGGGCTCAAATTTGCTTTCTAAGTGAAGCAGAGTATGACCAATCCCTCCAATACAAACCAACAAAAATTTATTAAGTGCCTCCTATATGGGCAAGGTAGTGCGCTAGGTGCTGGAAATGCAAAGACAAAATGGAAGAGGGAGAGATAAAGAAAGGAAGGGAGAGAAGAGAGGGAGGAAGAGAGGAAAAGGAGGACAGGAGAGAAGAATTTCAAATTTTATTATTTTGATTATCCTGAAAAGATTGAATGACTCATTCAATAGCCAGGTAGAGCTAAGAACCACATTATCTTTCCTTTGCCCACCTGGTCTCTCTTCCCCCATCCCTATTTACGTTTATGCTTCTGTCCTTGGCAAGGCCTGTCATTCAAGACATCTTGTAATTCTATGCATTTTATTCTATTTATTCCTGAGAATGGGTCCATAGGTTTCTTGAGACTGACTGCCAAAGAGAGGTCCATGATACAAACAAAAAGATTAACTCTTACTGTTCTTCAACTCTACATTATTTAAATCTGCCCCCCCCCCACCTTGACTAGGTGCCATATCAGAAAGGGCTGAAAGCTTGAATTCAAGTCAGAGATAATCACTAAAATGTAAATAAATCCTTAGAAGAAGAGTAGCACATTAGCTTCGAGAAAGGGTCCCAATTCAGGAGAATAGATTTCTCATAGTGAAATTTCAAGCTTTACCAACTGATTGTTATGGAGAGAGGATGACTTTGAATGGGTATACAACTACTCAATTCCCCAAGGTACCCTTATGACATTGATTGTGAATTCTGGAGTGAACATTAATTTGCACTTGTGATGGGAATGGATATTTTGAGAAAATATATTTTCTTAGTCTCAATTCTGTAAAGATAGGGACAATTATATCTTTTTTAAAAATTAATTTTTAGATGAAGATTTGCCTTCTTTTTCTTCCATTTATCCACTTCTATTGAGGAAAGTAAGAAAACAGCTATTATCAACCTGTGCATCAAGCAAAACAAATTTTCAAATTGGCCATATCCATATATATCCACATATATGCATTTATGTATATATGTATATATATATATTTGGTTTTTATACATTTTGGTTTTCAATTTCTTCATCTATGAAACAGAGAAAATAATACCATCTACCTCACAAGGTGGTTGTAAGGATCACATGAGATAAGTATAGATAGGTAGATATATATATGTATATATATATATATATATATATATATACACACACAAACATATAAAAATACACATGTAGAAAATCATCTCTCTATTATCAGTAGATACACAATATATTTCATCATTAGTCTTCTGGAATTTGGTTGGTTATTGTTTTAATCAGAATTTCCAAATTCTTCCTGAATTCATTCCCAAACAAGATGTTTGTCCTTTATATGTTTTAAGACAATCATGCTATTCTTCATCCTTTGTTTTCAAAGAGGACCAATGACATCACAGGATAATATGCTGACTTGCTAATGAATTGAATTTAAGTGAGACAGAATTATGAAAAGTCAACAGCCTTACTCTCTCTCTTCCAGTGTCAACAAAATCCAGTGGCAAGACAAAAGTCAAAATGACTGGTAATGGCCCAGGATATAATGGATGACCTTGGTGTCTTCAGTCTTAACTTCAGAGTCAAGACTAAGGGTAGTTAGTGGGGAAAGAAGAAAGGGATGCTAGTGAATTATAGGGTACAGTTTGTAAGCAGCATGATAGGGTGTAGCTGTTGGACTTAGTACAAAAGACATCTCTTTATCAGATTCATTTATAAGTTTTATAAATCTATTTATTTTATATCCTACTCTCCTTGGAACCAAGAGATTGATTTTGAAATATCATCTCATATGCTATGATGTCCAGTGGATAGTAACATACACCCTTGTCCAAGACACTCAAACACCACATTCAACTTTTCACATTTGGAGGTAGCTTTTTTGAGTTAGTGCAAGATAAGTTTTTTTAAACATTTAGAGCTGTCCAAGGTGGAATGGACAATCTGGGAAAGTAGCTCCTCATTAGAAATCTTCAAAGGAAAGGTAACATCATGACCACTTTCTGGGTCTACTGTGAGGAAACTCTTGGCCTAAGCCTGCATTGCAGTGCCTATGAGATGAGGCTACAAATTATTTATGAACAGTCAACTACAGGTTTAAAGACAGCTAGGTGGTTCTGTGGATAGAATGCTGAGTCTGGAGTCAGGAAGGGCTGAGTTCAGATTCACCCTCAGATACATTAATTCCTGGGCAAGTCACTTAACTTTGTTTACCTCAGTTTCTTCATCTGTAAAAAAATTTGAGCTGAAGAAGGAAATGGCAAACCACTCCAGTTTCTTGGCAAAGGAAACCCCAAATAGGGTCACAAAGAATAGGTACATGATTGAAATGATAGAATGATAACAACCACAGGTACACAACAGAAGAGCAATAAAATCAGCTTTAGGAGTAAAGGTGTATTACCAGAATCCAGATACCTCTATCCAACTATCAGAATCTATCTCATTCCAAATCCTTCTAGCCTCTTGCAAAGGCAATGCTTGCTTCCTAGAAACTAGGTGGCATAGTGGCTAGAATGCTGGATCCCCAGTCAGGAAGGCCTGAGTTCAAATCCTGCCCCAGAGACTGATTGTATGACCCTGAGCAAATCATTTAACCATTCTCATTCCTCAAATTCTTCATCTGTAAAATAGAGATAATAATACCACCTGCTTCATAAGGTGGTTATAAGGCTCAAATGAGATAAGTTTCTTGAAAACCTTAAAGTAAATAAATACTAGCTACTAATTCATATAGTTTGGACTCTCATGCCTGAGAAAGTTCCTCTTGCCATCAGGACAAACTTTCTCTTTTAAGCTATAATTCCTTTTTTTTTATTTTTTGCAAGGCAAGTGGGGTTAAATGGCTTACCCAAGGCCACACAGCTGAGTAATTATTAAGTATCTGAGGTCACATTTGAACTCAGGTTCTCCTGACTCCAGGCTGGTGCTCTATCCACTGTGCCACCTAGCCACCCCTTAAGCTATAATTCCTACTGAAGATCATAAGACCTTCCCACTAGGTTCACAGCATCCCAGATGGCATTTTAGCCTCTCATGACCCTTCACCAAACACACACATATTCTTCCTTCCCTCTCTTTCATTATCCCTATGTCTAGTTATTCTCAAGCCTAGATTTAGACTGAATATCAACCTTATAAAAGCCAATGTTATCCAAAGCAGGGTTGTGATCGTTTTAAGGGACAAGGCTCACAAAAGATAATTGAAAAGATTACCCTGCTGTGGAATAGAACTATGTCTAAGCTGCCCAAATTTATGGCCCATAATTCCCACTTCAAGAGCTTTTATTAGAATTTGAAGAATGGTTTGCCAACTTTGGCCTCCTTCCCCAGTGGGGGTTATGATTTAACCACTACTAGCCATGCAAATTAGTACCAGTCTGCAAGCCCAGGATCTCAACAGAATCACACAGAGAATCAGAAAAACATTGTACAGTGGTACACTGGTATACAGTACAGTATTATTCATAGTAGATTCTTTATCTCTTGACTAAGGTAAATCATTCCTCTATATTTCTTGGAAATATGATGCTAGGTCAATTCAATTGAATTCATTAAGTGGCTACTATTACATGCAAAGTCTTGTGCTTTGAGTTGGACATACAAAGGAGGAAACCACCAACCCAGTCCCTTCCTTCAAAGGGGTAAGGGTGAAGTGATATGATAAGTGAATAAATAAGGATGATAAAGTGCTAGATATATAGAGTCAAAAATGGAATTCAAATATCGCCCCAAATACTTTCTAGCTATGATCCTCAGTGAGACTTATTTAACTTCACTTGCTTCTTTTGTAAAATGAGGAATATAACATTTCCTTCCCCACAGGGTTGTTGTGAATCTCAAAATGAGATTATGTTTGGAAAATCATATACCTTACTGTAAAAATCTTATTGTAAACCTTAAAGCACTATAAAATGTTCACTACTATTAATTATAATGATTATAATTAGTCAAGATGTGACAGAAACACACACAGAGAGAGATCAAGACAAAATGCTCTAAGAAAATTTGGCAGAGATCTTCCTTGGTCACACTGACCTTAGTCACAAGGACTTTCTCTGGGCTTGTTTTTCCCTCTTTATAGTAAGGGGACTATACTAGGTGATCTCTCAGGTCCCTCCAAGCTCTAAAGGATGTGGTCTTATTTTGTTGTTGCTGTTTTAAAATTTTTAGCAAGAAAGACCAGGAAAGAGTCTATGGAAAAGACAATAATACCTTGGAGGAAGAGAAAGATCTTGGCATAGTGACATGAGGAACAAAAAGATCGGAGATCAGAGCATATCTAACTTTATTAGAACACAGAAGTAGAAACTGTGAAAAGGCTACAAAAATTAGGTTGTCAAGTTATGAAAAGTAAAGGGAAATATCATAGTTCCCCCCCCCCCATAAATCCAATTTACTTACTGGTCACAGCGTCACATTCATGATGTCATGGTCCTCTTTGAGAATGAAAGACAAAGAGCAACAGATAGAATCAAGGCTGTTAGACTCAGGATGGACCTTATAAAGGTTATCCAGTTCAATTCTTTTCAGAGTAGGGGACAGTCTCAGAAAGAGAAAATGAACTTGTCTCAAAACACAATGGGTAACCTAAAGTAGAACCTAGGCTTTCTGCTGTCTACTCCTTTCTTCTTTCTCCTATATTTTATTGTCCCTCATTTAAAGGCTATAGCATCAGAACATGATTTATCTGTCTACATTTCAAGTGAATGTAGCTAGTTGGCACAGTGGCTAGTGTTCTGGACCTAGGGTCAGGAAGACCTGAGTTCAAATATGACCTCAAACCCTTAGTAGTTATTTGATCCTGACCAAGTCACTTATCCTCCATCTGCTTGAGTTTCCTCATTTTGAAAACGGGGATGATATGATTGTACATGTATATCACATCCATTTTTTTTTGCTATTGGGGGAATGGGGAGGGAAGAGAGGGAGATAGAAAAATGTAGTACCCAAAATTTTACAAAAGATGAATATTTAAAACTCTTTTTTGCATGTAACTGAAAAAATATCATTTAAAGAAAAAGAAAGAAATATAAGAAAAATAAATCCCAAGGTTGTTGTGAGGATTAAATGAAAACAATATTTATAAAGTACTTTGCAAATCTTAAATGTTGGTTATTATTTTTGTTATTCAAATGGTTTATGTGAAATGAAAGATGCTTTTGTTCCTTTTAGAGATAAACATTAGTTTCAGATTTAAGATCAGGCAAGTGGTCAGGAGGGAAGAGAGGAGGAAGAAAAATCTTTCAGGGGAACTAATGACTATAAGAGAAAGTTTGTTCTAACAGCAAAAGAAACTTGGTCTGTCATGAAAATAGAAACAAATTAGAATTAACAACAACAATAAAAGATCAAGTTTATCCCCTAAGTTGAACCAAGCTGGACCAAACTAGAACTTATAGCTATTCTGTGTCCTTCTTCTCTAAACCTCTTCATGTACAATTTGTACTCTCATTATATAGGTCTCACAGGATGCTAGAGCCAGGACAAACCTCACTTTCAGAGAAGGACTTTATGGCAGAATTGGTCTTTATTTACCCATTTAATATCTTTTCCAGCATATTGATTTGTATTTCCTGTTGATTTAGGGGGGAAACCATGTAAGCAATTGCAGACAACCTTCTCCTAACAGTTCTAAGACTCAACTTGCAAGATGCTATGGTGAAAAGAGCTTTGGACTGGCATCAGGAAACCCAAGTGTGAATTCCATCTTGGCCATTTTCTAGCTGTTTGATAATGGTTAAGTTATTTAATCTCACTAAGCCTCAGTTTCCTCAACCTTAAAACAAGGATTTGTACTAGCCAATGCCTAAGGTCTCTTTCAGTGCTACATCTTTTGACAAACTTTGATACTCAGTTCAACACTGCTTACCTAACCAAATTGTTATGAGGAAAGTACCAAGAATGTGGGTTGTTATTACTTGTGGGAGAAGTGTAGAGACATTCATTGCATTTTTCAAGTGGCATCCCATGACCCAGATACAACAGTAGCCTTCTGCAACATGTTACACATTTCATTTGGAACCCCAGGAGCCTGGAGTACATCCCAAGACACTACCATGTCCCTTCTAACAACAGGTTTTGTTGATCTCTCCTGTATAGTTATGGCACAGAAGATATTGGCCAGAAACAGGTCTGCGGCAAGAGTCGTGAGCCAGTCACATTCCCCAAACGAGTAAGCAATAATAAAAGTTGACAGATCTCTGAAGTTCTCTACGAGAGGCATACCAGAATGTCATATAATGAAACCCAGTCTTAGTGTGCTCTTGTCAGTCTCGGCCTCTGCCTTAAAGCATACTGGGGAAACCATGGGAGAGGAGAGGGGGCAAAAGATCATCATTTTCATGATCATCTCCTGTGGACACAATGGATTCTCACGATAGGGCTGGAATGGTGTCCAGTTTAAGGTACTTCAGTGAATAATCAATAAACTTTTTGATAAATTAAGTTCCTGGTATTTTTGAAAGAACAATAGATTTGGACTTAGAAATCCTGGGTTTGAATTTTGACTCTAATGTAATTTTGGACAACCTATATAATTTTTGTAGGCCTCAATTTCCTCAATAGGGCAATTTGATTTCATGATTTCCAAATATTTCTCCAATCCTTCTCCTCCCTTTCTAGTCCTAGATACTATGCCTCTTTTCTCATCTGCAAAATTAAAAGACTGAGGAAGGTGAGATCCTATGTTCAATCCTATCAATTAAATTCAGTAGGATGGAATTGAATGAACTGAATGGTTAATCTATAAAAGAAAAATCAGATTGCCATTCTCTTATTCTGCTTCTTAAATACTTCCTAAAAAAATTTTCCCATACCCATCTATTAAATGTAATATATTGGAAAGAACATTGATATAAGAACCAAGAGAATTGAGTTTTAATGTTGACTCTACCTTGAACTTAAAATGTGAACTCAGGCAAGGTCCCATCCAACCTCTCAGAGAATTAAATATGAAACTGATTGGAAAAAAGTATGAACTACCATAAAATATGTATTATTACCAGATGCTTTTAAGTAGGAGTAGTTTATGAAAGGGTTACAAATGAGGAAATCAAGGTAGAAAGGTTTAGTGATTTCCCAATATATCATGTTGTCTGTGACATCCAGCATCTATCTTTAAGGAAGGTCAGCTCTGGTCAAAATCACAACATTTATCTTTGACTTCCTAAACTATCCTCTTTGTACCCCTTTATTGAATCATAGAATTCCTGAGTTGAAAAGGTCCCCAGAGGTCATATGAGCCAAGTTTTCACTGAAACAAGCAATTATCCCCACCACTTACTGGAAGACCTTCAGGGATGACCAACTCATTACCTCCTGAGCAGCTCTTTCAACTTTTGCATAACTCCTAGTTAGAAAGTTCTTCTTTCCACAGAGGTGAGATAGCCAGTTCTACTCAATAGCTTCTTCCTACTACTCCTAGGCCAAGCAGAATAAATTGAATCACTCTTCACTTTGTTAGATTTTCATGTACTTGAAATTCCTTCTCTTTTTAAGTTCAAAAAGCATGGGGAAAAATTTTTTTGCCAACTTTCTATTGTAGAAACTGTTCAGACATGATAATGTTGATCTGTTGAAATGGATATATTGGAGTTAAATACTTTTTCACAACTTTTTTAAATACCAGAGATGTAATTTCATCAGTGTGGACTTCCCAGCTCCCCTTCTCACATTGATGAAGATCAAAGCTACTCTTATTCAGTATAGAGTTTGGAGGTGTTGAGTCCTACAAATTCATTTATTTGCATTGCATATGATGATGAACCTACAAAAATGTAACTGGGCTGGTCCATGTTCCTTAGAGACACATAATGCATCAACTAGGTTCTAACTCAAAGTCTTTTCAGTTTAACAGACCAAATTAAAAAGCATTGAAGAGCTTCCTTGAAACAAAATACTAAGTGCTATTCTATAAAGAGAAAAGCAAGATAGTCCCTGCTCTCAAGGAGGCTTATATTCTAATGGGGGAGAGAATACATTATAGGAAGTTTCACCAGCAAATCAAATAGAAAAGTTCCTTTATAGCAAAATGGATGGCAAGCATATCTTCTTTGATTTCATTTACACTGTTTGCAAATGTTTGTGATGTTGACTCATTTGATATCATCAAGGACTCTTTGGTACCTAGGATTTTCTTTTCCATATCTTCAGCCCCAAACTGTGAATGGTTGAAGGGCCATAGGATCTACAGAGATCATTTCCAGGCTGTGATTTACACAAGGTATGTTCCACCAGACGATGGCTAATAGGGCCAGGCTGGCAGCAAGGTTAGTGGTCTCAGGGAGGAGTAGTGACTGTTATGCTTAAGGATCTTGGGTTTACTTGCCCATGGTGGACAGTTAGATATTGTTCATGGGACATTCACAAAGATGGTTAGCTAGTACAGCCTTCAACTCAGTTCAATGCAGATCAGAAGGCATCATGGTATGGTACAATAGTAAAGGATATTTTTTGAGTAGGAAGATTTGGGTTCAAATCCCAGTTCTTCCATTTATCACAGTTGTGACTTTGGGCACATCACTACTTGATCTTTCTGTCTTATTTCCTCATTTAGAAAGTGAGGTGATTTAATGCTTGCTGTTCACAGTCATGTTTCTGTTTTGATTATGTTCATTGTTCTAACTGTGTTCAATTCCTGACCTCATTTGGGGTTTTCTTGGCAAAGATACAGGAGTGGTTTCTCATTTTCTTCTCTAACTCATTTTACAGATGAGGAAACTGAGGCAAATAGAGTTAAGTGACTTGTCCAGGATCGAAAAGTAAATGTTTGAGGCTAGATTTGAACTCAGGAAAATCAGTCTTCCTCATTCCAAGCCCATTGCTTAACTCCTGTACCCCCTAGCTTCTCCAGTGATTGAATTAAATCAAATTTAAGGTCCCTTCTAGTTTTAAATCTATGATTCCAGTACTATACAATTAAAATATTCTAGAATGAGATATTTTTAAAGCACTTAGAATAACTATCTGACACATAAGTACTTAAATGTTTGTTTCCTTCCCTCTCTAAGTCCCTTCCAGCTCTAAATCTATAACCAAATGCAATGAAATTCATTTCAAGCACTTTTGGATTTGTTTCTGTTTTTATTTTTTCAATAACATGCAAAGATAGTTTTCAACATTCATCCTTTTGCAAACTTTTGAGTTCCACATTTTTTCTAGCACTCTCTCTTCTGTGCCCCCCACCTCCCCATGCAGCAAACAATTTAATATAGGTTGTACATGTACAATTGTATTGAACATATTTCCATTTTAGGCATGTTGTGAAAGAAGAATTAGAACTAAGGGGGGGGAGGGAACCATGAAAAAGAAAGGAAAAACAGGAAAGAAATTTTAAAAATAATTCAAGCATTTATTAAACAAATGTCTGTTCTATGTGAATTTCTAGAAATACAAAGCTTGAATGGGAGGAAGGAAGAAACATGAAAGAAAGGAAGAAAGAAAGAAAGAAAGAAAGAAAGAAAGAAAGAAAGAAAGAAAGAAAGAAAGAAAGGAAGGAAGGAAGGAAGAAAGAAAGAAAAAGAGAGAGAGGGAGAAAGAAAGAAAGAGAGAGAGAGAGAGAGAGAGAGAGAGAGAGAGAGAGAGACAAAGAAAGAAAGAAGGAAGACACTGATCTTTTTTGCTTCCTGTCCTCACTTCTCAGAATCCTTAGTTGAAGCATTATCATCTCCATACCTTATTGTGAGGTTGAACATCATTATTCTATTCTAAAGGAGGGAAAACAAACACATTAGGGATAAAGGTCATTTTAGCACTTTTTTATTGAAAGTAAAACCTGGTAAGTGGCTGAGACTAGAAGGGAGCAGACTGACAAATACTAATCAGGAGCAATCAAAGTTATTTGATAGTTGTCCTAGAACTGAAAGGAAGAAGTGAAACATGGCTAGGTCCTATGAAATCATGAATTAAATAAAGCATTCACCAATCAGGAGAGCAGAGGCTCAGGTAGAAATTATATAGATGAAAGTGTTACAAATAGTAAATTTTCTCCAAAATCCCACTCTTCTCTAAAACTCCTCATTAAAGTCATCAGAGTTCACACCTTTGCAGTCATCTTTTTCCTCTTGCATCTTCCTCAAAGACCCAATTCATTCATTTTGTCATCTGTTTCTACATCATCTACATCTGTTCTCCTATCTCTCTACTCAACCTCTCAGCATTTCTTGCTTCCTAATTTATCTGTCTGCTTCTATTCTCTTCCTTCTCCATCCAACCCTCTACATCAATGACAAATTAATATTCCAAAAGTAGGGGTACTCCATATCATTGTCATCCTTGAAAATCTTCAATGGATCCCTATTTCCTCTAGGCTAACATTTCAACTCCTCAGACTGCTATTTCAGTCAATTTGGCTCTAATCCACCCTTTTAGTCTTATTTCATAGTTTTCCTTTTTATATATTCTGCATTTCAGCAAAACTGACCTGCTGGCTCTTTCCCCATCTATGACATTCCATTTTCTATCTTCATGCCAAGACAGTGTCTCAGGACAGATGTTCTTTCATGTTTAGAAGATACTCCAGCCCTTATCACTACCTCATACTCTATCCTCCTTTGCATCATCTCTCAGTTGCTACTTTCTCTATGTAACTTTTCCTAATCTTTTCAAATGAAAGCAGCCTTTTCTCAAAATAGCTTTATTTTTCTTTGTATATGCTTTGTATTATTTACTTATGAACCTATTGTATTTCCCAAGTGAATGAATTTTTTTTTGCAAGGCAAATGGGGTTAAGTGGCTTGCCCAAGGCCACACAGCTAGGTAATTATTAAGTGTCTGAGACCAGATTTGAACCCAGATACTCCTGACTCCAGGGCCAGTGCTCTATCCACTCCACCACCTAGCCACCCCCGAGTGAATGAATTAATGGCCAGAACCGCAGGATTATAATCTAGGTCTCCTGATTTCCCATGGATTTCTAAAGTACCTCCAGTGTCTTTCGTCCTCTCCCCAATTAGTTCGTTGGTGGTATAGTTGTCTATCACAAACTACTACAATTCAGGTTTCTCACATCCTAAACTGGTGTTCTTTCTACTGTACCAAGTAGCTTGTTCTTTTTGTCCCTCCTCCTGTTCATAACCATCCTGGTCCTCTTCCTTTAGCCTCACACCACGCTCTTTTCCCTTCATTCTCCTCTTCCTTCCTCTTTTTTAATAGGTCATTGTTTTCTTCTCCTTTTTTTCTTTCTCAGTCTCCTCCTTCTCTCTCTCTCTCTCTCTCTCTCTCTCTCTCTCTCTCTCTCTCTCTCTCTCTCTCTCTCTCTCCATTCTTCTTTTCCTTCTTTATCTCCTTCATTTTTTGCCTTTTCCCCTCTTCTTATCTTGCCTTTTCCTTCTTATTTCTCTTTCTTCCCTTTGTCTTTCTTGAGAGGTGGTGCTGTATTTTAAAATGCTGGGTTCTAAAATCATAAAACCTGCATTTGAGATCTAAGCACTATAAATAATCTATGACCTTGGACCAATTTGTCTTTCTCTCCCCTCCTTCTCTTCCACCATCCCTGACTCTATCTTGGTATCTATCTCTTCTCTCTCTGCCTCTATCTGACGGACTGTCTGTGTCTGTCTGTCCAACTGGCTGTCTCTTTCTTTCTCTTCCTTTCTCTGTGTCTGTCTATTTCTGTCTGTCTATCTGTCTGTCTCTGTTTCTCTATCTCTGTCTCTCCTCTTAAATTTTCTTTATGGCAACTAGCTGACACAGTTAGAGCACTGGTCTTGGAGTCCACAAGACTTGAGCCCAAATCTATCCTCAAATACTTCCTAACTTGTGTGACCCCAGGAAAGTCACTTAACCTTGATTTACCTCTATTTTTTCCTTCCTTAACTGTAAAATGAGGAAAATTATAGCCCCTACCTTCCTCTAGGATTATTGTGAGGGTCAGATGAGATCATCTTTTCATAGTGCTTGGAACATAGTAGGTATTTAATACTTATTTCCCTCTTTCCTTTCTCTTCTAAACAGTGCCTAAGGTTCCTACCAACTCTAACCCCTTGGGATCTCTTCTTTCTGTTCCTTTTCTTCCAAATACACAAGGTGGATAGCATGCTGATTGGCAGGCCCATTTTCCAGGTCATTAATCTGAAGCCATGTGTTTTCTACACCTACATGTGGTTTGAAAAGGATTCCATTTTTATTATACAGTATTATGTCTTAACTGAGGTTGGCTTATGCTCTTGGTGACAGCTGATGTGAAATCCTATAGCACTAATTATGAGCAGATATTAAACAGATTAGTGGTGAATGCTGACAAAAGACCCTCCCTCCAATTGGCCTTTCAGCATCACTTCTTCAATTCTTTCATCTTGAGCTGCTGGCTTGGCTGGACTGGCTTTATTTGGGGGCATCCTAAGGACTCAGAGCACAAAGCAAGAGGGTGGGTCCCATGGAAAACAGATCAGGGGGCTTGAAAGGGCACTGGGTTTCCATTTAATAGGTACTATGTTAGATCCATTTTCACTTTCTTATTTGAGTTTTAAAAGCTCAGATCAAACAAAAGTCTTAGAGAATCTTTGTAGATTGAAAAACCATTCTAATTTGATTAATCAAGAGTTCATGGCCAATTTTTAAACAGTTAATCTCCCTTTCTCTTTCTCTTCTTCAAATCTTCTGTCTTCTATACTCTTATATATGTATGTATGTATGTATGTATGTATTTGCCTTTCCCTTCTTCCTCTTTCATCTATTTACCTTTCTCATTTCCTTCTCCTTTCTCTTCTTTCATATTCTTCTCATTTCCCTTCTACCTTCATTTTTCTTTTAATGCTATACTTTCTTTTCTTGTTTTTTTAAACAAGGCAATGGGGTTAAATAACTTGCCCAAGGTCACACAGCTAGGTAAATATTAAGTATCTGAGTCTGGATTTGAACTCAGGTCCTCCTGACTCCAGGGCTGGTGTTCTATACTCTTGGTCACCTAGCTCCTCCCACCCTACATTTTCTATTCTATCTTAACATCGCTGTTTCTTTCTTCTATCTTTTATTTCTCAATCTTCCTTCTCCTCTGTGCCATTCTCTTCCTTTTTTTCCTTATCTCTCTTTCTTTTTTCTCCTCATTCTTTTCCCTCATATCTGCAGTTCTCTGTATTATTCACTCTGTCTCATTTCTCTCTTACCTTCCTTCCTCCCCCTGCTATTTCTGGAAGGAGAAACCTTTCTTCAGTGAAGAAATGAATTTCAAGGAGGATAAGAAAAATCAAAGCCTGGAATTTATAGAAGCCCAAACTGCCAAGAAATTTTGAAGGAGATGAATTGTAAATTGCTAGGGGTCACTTCACTTCGTTCCCATCTCTGTCTAGCTTCATCACTCTCACCTGGCAGCCTCGCCTGCTGGATGGACCCTATAGCCTTCAATTTCCTGATAGACAGTCTGTCGCCTGTGTTTTGGCTCCCCAAGCTCCTGGTCTGGATGCCTGTTGGAGAATGACCCTCCCGTGGAAGTTACATGTGTTGGGTCTGTAGGATCAGATGACTAACATGATTAAGGTCGATCAACAAATATGCTGCACCAGGTAAGTATTCTCCGGCAGAAAAGCCCAGGATTTTATCTCCTGGTTTTCTCTTTCATTAAAGCCATCCCCTACTGTTATGGTGACTGGACTCCATTACTACTGAGAGAAAGAGGAGGAAATAAAAGGGGGCCGCTGCACAGAAATCTCACTTATGTGAAACAGTACAGATTGATGTACTTTAAGCTTCCCTGGCCTGTATCCTCCAGCAGCTCACCCATCAAAAAGGCTTCTTTTGATTCCTTCTCCCTAGGGTGTTCCATGGAGACACCAATCTGGAGGAGGCTTAACTGGGCCTCTTTCATCAAGTGGGACTTGTCTTCATTCTTCCCCAGGAGCTAGAGAGAGCTGCTATCATTCTCCCACTTTAAAAAGAAAAATACCTTCTACCTGCATTCCTCTTTCAGCTCTAAAGTTTAGCTTGTAAGGATTAGGATTTGCTAGATATAAGATAAGCTTCCTTTTAAAAGGTTTGATTAAAGAGGGAGGGAAGAGGTTTAGGATTTCCACCCTTGCTCCAAGCATTACTGGTCTGTGGAAATTAATGTTTGCTTCTAATTCTAATTTTTTGGTTGCTATGACCTGTGATTTTATTGGTGCAGAGAACTTTCTGGTAGGGAATCTCTCTCTAGCCAAACTGATGAGTAACTGGCTATTTTGCTATTTATTTTCCTAGAGATTTGATTGAGAAGTTAAGTGACTTTTTCAGGGGCTCAGGATTAATATGTATCAGAGATGGGACCTAACTAGCATCTTCCTGGGTTTTCTCTCCTAGTTTGCACCATAATGTTTCTTCATCAAAAACTGTGATTTCAAGGCTTAACTAAAGTTCATTATTTTTTATCTGCTTGTCTTTATATATTACCTAGATTCTGATTGAACCAATATATCCAGTCTTTACAAATGATTTCATGCATTTTTAAGCTTGAAATATAGATGTTACAAATTTACAAAAAAAAGAAACAATTCCTGAAAGATTTACTATAAAGATGCAAAATGTATTTTATTACAATTCCAAACAGCACTACCAACTTTTGCTATGCACTATTATGGTTAGTTTTTGAACTTGAATAATACTTTCATCAGAAACTAGTTTGGGTTCTATCTGCAAACCTCTCTGTAAATAAAGTTTTGACACATATAGTAACAGTCTTGACAAGTCCCTACAAGAAAGTCTGCTAGAGACAGATCAGGTAACCAAGATGGCTAAGTAAGAGAACTATGAATTCACAGAGTAGATGCTTAATAAACATTCATTAGCTGACTGACCTATCCATCAATCTGAAAAGCATCATTCAAAACTGTCCTATACATAGAGTATAAATGACAAAGTAACTCATCTTACTAAAATTAAAATTAAGATTTTATCATTTAAAGTTCATAATGCCAATTATGAAAGAATTTGAAATAAATTTTCAAGTGATTTTTTTTGGTAATTGTCTAGCATTAATAGACCTGAAATTATTAGAGCTTAAAACTGCACTAAGACTTTTGGGACATGTTATATTTCAGACACTGAAGAGCATTGAACATCAGCCCTTCTAGGCCCTTACTGATATAGAATGTCAGAGCTTTAGGAATCATCTAATAAATCCAAACCTTCCATTTTTAAGATGCTGAAATAGGCTTAGAGAGAAATGATTTACCCCGGTTATAAAGCAAAACTAGTACCCAAAACTGCTCATTATCTGTCCCCTGTTTCTTTAATGTCTGCAGACAAATTGTACCAATTAAAAATTTACATGGGAAATACTTTCCAGTTGGGTTCCAGTACCCATAGTCCCTGAACCTATGTTTATGCACACATTGCAGGAAGTCCCAGAAGTCTTAGTGCAATTTTCACATTTAATAGCTTTAAAATTCTCTAAGACTTTTGACATCCTACAATTTTACATATGAGTGCACATGTGTGTGTGTGTGTGTGTGTGTGTGAGAGAGAGAGAGAGAGAGATAAGTTTAATAAGTTTAATCCACATGCTCTTAGGCTAATATAGACCCCCAAAGAAGTGAATCATTTTTTAATTATTTTAAGTGAGCAATTAATTGTTGTGGTAATAGGAGAAGCTCCATCCTTGAGCAGGTGCAGGATGACTTGAAACTGCCAAGTCATTCTTTGGTTCACAAGCACAATTTCAAATAAATGAACAATTACTGTGCAAGCAATGGAATCACCATTCACAGATAGAAACCAAAACATAATTAGCTTCCCAAAATGCTGAAGAGTAATTTGTTAGGTAATAATAAAAATAAAAGTATTCCAAAACTCTATCTAAGCCTCCAAATATATATATATATATGTATATATACATATATATTTATATATATTTGCTATGTATTTTAGTAGAAAATTCTATATGAAGACTAGATCCAGGATGGCTAAGAAAATGCTATGCCAAAGAAATTAATCTATCCCAGAGGGCTCATAGAATTTTAAGCCAGAAAGGACTTTTTGCATATAAAAGATTCAAGTTGGAATAAATAACAAATATTAGGCTATAGGAATATTAGAGCCTTCTAGAAGGAGTGACAGAACATAAAATATAGAATGTTTAAGTTAGAACCTATGTGATAGGTTCTAGTTTATAAGAAATAGAAGGGACCCTGGAATACAAAACAAAGAAGCCTAGAACTGGAGGGACTCTTAAGACACTATCAGAACTAGACAGGACCTCAGAACATATATTATAAAGTGTTAGAACTAGAAGGGTCCTTTCAACATAGAATAATCAGTCTCAAGGGGACCATTAAGATCAACCTCCTCATAAGATGAGGGAAATGAAGCCCAGAGGGGGCAAGTAATTTGCCCAAAATTGCAATTAGAGACAAAGTTGGGAGGAAAATCCACTTTTTTGATGATTCCAGTATTCTTTCTACCATGCCATCACCTATACACATTGGTCTCTAATTTCTATTGGAGGGGGGGTGTAATTTAAATTCATGGTGTTTTCTAGTTACTTTTAGGCATTGTGCAACTTTGGGGCACTTTGTGCAACTTTCTTTTTGCATTGTTTGCCAATATTTTATTTAATATTTTTAGAAAGTAATTCCCAATCCATCAGCAAGTATAGATAAGAAAACAGGAAAAACTGTGTTATCAAATTCTAAGTTTCTGTGATTTATGCATAGCACCTAGGGTGCCCCCCCCCGAATGTGGGTCTCAAAAAAGCCATCTTAGGTTCAAGGTATTCAGAGATCCACTTAAAAACATAGCTCATGAGTCCCCATCAATATATAATTGCTTTTACTAGTCAACCCAAGGTCACAACTATTTCAAAGTAAAGACATTTAATTAGTGAGTCTAGAAATAAAAGTTACCATAGAATATTTTCTCCCATAAACCTGGGGCACCCATCAATAGTAATACTGGATATTTCTAGGGAATATTCATTGGAGGAATAAGACTTTTAAGGAATTTATCTGGTCAAAATACATATTCAGATGAAACATATAGATGGAATATTTGTGACAAGAAACCACAAATTGATTTCTTATATGTAGGGAACATTTGTACCTCTGACTCTGGTAGGCTGCTGATGGCCTCTTATGATATCACCATGTTGTCTTAACTCTCTGTTGGCCAAACTGATGACTAAGACCATCAAGAGATAGCTTAGCTTTGCTATACTGTTGAAAGTTTATGGCCAGAATGTTAGTGACATATAGATAATTCATCTATTGAGAGAGGTCCACACTGCTGAAGAGATTACATGACATGGTAAAGACCTGACCCTAGAAGGGTCACTAGACTCATATGGGATAGTTATAATGGTGTCTTTGCACAATAACACCTCACTTTAATCAATCTTATGTGCCTAGTTATGATATCACTTGACATTGTAGTTGCCTTCAATATCAAAGGACAACCATGACAACCATAATGATGATGATGATGATGATGATGATGATGATGGTAGCTATGTCATCTCTGCTGAGTGGTATGAATCTGGTCTGGGAGTAAATGAAGGGTGTCTCCACAAGGTGACTGTTGCTGGAGCTTTTCCTTGCTACAATCTCTTATATTTCTTCTCTTCAAGGTGCTTACATCATGACCGCTTCAGCTCCTTATCCATCAGAGAGGCCTTTAGTAATTGATACAAACAATGGGTGAATCTCAAAGACAGAAGAGATTACATTTAACTGTGAGTCTATGGGGAGGCTTCATGGAGTAGCAATTTAACTTGGACTTTGAAGGTAGGGTAAAGACTGGGTGCCCACCCAAAGGATGTTGAGCAGGACCCAGAAGCACTAGCAAAAGTTACGAAGTGGAGATTCACAGGCCATATCTGATGAATGGTGAATAGACTCTTTGACTAAAATAGAGTGCTATAGAACAATCATCAGCAAGCATTGATTAAGTTCTATCTTGTATGAGGTTTTGAATTAGGTGAAAGGGAGACAAAATTAACAAAGAATGTTAACTCAGGGCTTCTGTTCTGATGGAGGAGACAACGTGCAAGGAAGAGGCTGGAAATTCAGGTTGGAGTCAGACTAAAGGGACACTAAAATGGGAGAGTAAGAAGACTGAACTTACTTCTTCTGGAAATGGGGAGGAATCAAGGGTTTTGAATAGAGAGATGACATGATACAGGTGATTTCTTTTTGACATCTGGTTACTTTTTAAAGTCAATTCCTGTGCACTTTCAATGACCTCTAACACCAGTATTTAACACTCCCCCAACAAATGCTGTCTCTATGATGCATACTTGAGATTTTGCAGGCCAGCAAAATCTGTCCATCTAGGTTAAGAACTGCCTGGGACCTGCCCTTTATTCGGAAACAATGCATCACAGACATCCATATGAATTCTGGAGTTTACTGCCTTTTAGATCCTGTGCTATTGCCAAGTAATAAGTAACTACACCTTGGGCTTGAGCCTTGGAATTACAAAGGTTACTCTAGATGAAATGTCAATCCGCAGAGACTGGGCTGGAGTTAGGATGACATCTTCTTGGCTGGGTTGTTACTCCTTGGCATCAGCATGCTCCTTCCTCCTGCATGCAAAAAGAGGCCTTGGGGAGTAGTGGAAAGAAGACTTCATCTGCAAAAAGAAGACTTCAATTTCAGTCCTCACTCTTCTGTTTACTATCTGTGTGACCCTGAACAAGTCACTTAAACATCCCTGAACCTCAATTTTCACATCGGTAAAATGAGGGCATTGCACTAGATGATAGATAACCTAGTTTTAAAGTGTAAAAATTCTGTAAATTTTGGTGATTGATTTTTGGGTGCATAATTCTATTTTGTTAATATATGCTTGTACAGTTATGATTTTCCCCCTGAGGACTGCTTGAGCTACATCCCAGAAATTTTGACATATTATTTCATCATTGTAATTTTCTTTTGCATAGTTGTTTGTATTTTTGTACTTTGACACACTCATTATTTAGAATGTCATTGTTAAGTCTACATTTAGGTCTCTATTGATTGTTGGTGTGTTGTACAACTTCAAAAGGCAGCATTAGAATCAGGGAGAGGAGCCCTTAGGGAGGCAGATCTCAGCTCATTCCTAAACCTTAGAGCTGATCAACAGTGGACTAGACTAGTGTGTGAGGAAACTTGTTCCCCATTATGGGAGATCCTTAAGAAGAGACTGGACAATGGTGAACAACTATAGGTGTGTTGTACACAGGGTTATGTTTGAAGCATTGGTCGGACTAAACATTCTCTGAGGTATCTCAATTCTGACTTTTTTTTTTTACTTGACTTCCCTACCTACCCAATCCAATCACTGTCCAGAACAGGAAATAGACATGATAAAAATGAGGAGATTGGGCTAAATATATATTGTTGCCTGGGCAACTGGAAGAAACTGAGGTGATCTTATTTTCTTATAACTGAGCTGTCTCTATTACAAGTGATCAAAGCACTGATTTGGGGGCCATTGGATCTTGATCCTACAAGATTTAGAACATGTCACTTATTCTCCTGTACAATTCGGAGTTAGACTAGATGGTTTCCAAGGATCTTCCAATTTATTTTACAATTATTTTTCCTAAATTAAAGTTTATAGTCCTTGGTCTTTGTTCAAACTCCACAATTCTTTCCCTGGATACAGATGGTATTCTCCATTGCAGATACCCCAAAATTGTCCCTGATTGTTGCACTGATGGAATGAGCAAGTCCATTAAGATTGATCATCAACCCCATGTTGCTGTTAGGGTATACATTGTTCTTCTGGTTCTGCTCATCTCACTTAGCATCAATTCATGCAAATCCTTCCACGCTTATATGAATTCCCATCCTTCATTGTTTCTAATAGAACAATACTGTTCCATAATGTATATATGCCACAATTTGTTCAGCCATTCCCCAATTGATGGACATTCACTCAATTTCCAATTCTTTGCCACCCGAAACAGAGCTGCTAACAATATTTTTGTACAAGTGATGTTTTTACCCTTTTTCATGATCTCTTCAGGGTATAGACTCAGTAGTGGTATAGCTGAATCAAAGGGTATGCACACTTTTATTGTCCTTTGAGTGTAATTCCAAATTGCTCTGCAGAAAGGTTGGTTGAGTTCATAGCTCCATCAACAATGTATTAGTGTCCCAGATTTACTACATCCCCTCCAACATTAATATCATCCTTTCTGGTCATATTAACCAGTCTGAGAGGTGTGAGGTGGTATCTCAGAGATGCTTTAGTTTGCATTTCTTTAATAAGTAATGATTTAGAATAATTTTTCATATGATTATGGATTGCTTTGATTTCCTCATCTGTAGGATGATTCTAATTCTTTTTTTTTTTGCAAGGCAATGCGGTTAAGTGGCTTGCCCAAGGCCACACAGCTAGGTAATTATTAAGTGTCTGAGGCCGGATTTGAACTCAGGTACTCCTGACTCCAGGGTCAGTGCTCTATCCACTGCACCATCTAACCACCCTGATGTTTCTAATTCTTAAGAGATTTTTCCCTATTTTGAGTCATCTGTCCTTCTATTGCTTCAATGCATTGCTCCTATTTGGACCTCCTTAACACTGTCTACCTGATTCACCTTCTAATGTGGTTGCCATGTACTTTCCTGGTTACTCTTCCAGCTCCTCATCCCTAGATCCAATCTGTCCTTCCATGCATCAAATATCTACATATTTTGGAAACTTTTTATTTAGATATTCGCTGCTTCAGGTTTTACTAGGCACCATGAAAGGCAAAACTTCCCTTGAAAATTACCCACTAAGTATGACATACAAAGGTCAACCCTTGGAGGAAAACATTTATACAAGATACTTTTTTTAAGTTGTTTTTTTTTTGCAAGGCAAATGGGGTTAAGTGGCTTGCCCAAGGCCACATAGCTAGGTCATTATTAAGTGTCTGAGACCAGATTTGAACCCAGGTACTCCTGACTTCAGAGCCGGTGCTTTATCCATTATGCCCCTATACAAGATACTTTTGTGGTGGCAAAGAAATGGAAATTTAGGAGGTACATAATTGATTGGGAAAATGGTTAAAAAATTGTGGCATAAAAATTATAATGATATATTAATGTGTACTATAAGAAATGAGAAAAAAGGATAATTTCAGAGAAAACTCATTTCACTACTGAGTAAAATGAACAGAACAAACAATAACAAATTTGAAAGATTTGAGAACTGATCAATACAATGAAAAATCACAATTCCAGAAAACAGAGTGGTGTGGGTGACCAACTCCTTTCTAGAGTGGTGATGGACTCAAAATACAGAACTAGTCATTCATTGTGTACTTGGCCAATTTCTTTGCTCTTATGTGCATATTTGTTAGAGTTTTAGTATTTTTCTAAGTTCAATTTGAATTATGAGATGGGTGAGAGAAAAAAGTTCTCATTACTTGAAAAAATAAAATAAAAAAGAATAAATTTATGAAGCCCTGTTTTCTCAATCTGAGAAAGTAACCAAGTAACTGAGATTCTGTCAGAGCAGTACAAGGCCTTTGCCCCAGTTCCCAGTTTTCCAGTCACCAAACATGGTGAGAGATAATTACTGACCTCTTCCTTTCTCTACAATATTTTGAGAGGGAAAAATTAATTGGTCTAGTCAGAGTGCTTTGTCCTCATTAGCATGAACAGCAACAAATTAATATTTGCTCTATGTTGAACATTTGATTGGATACAAGGGAATCTTGTAAGAAGAAAACATCTTGGCAATCCTTCAGAAGTATAGAGCCAAACAAAAGAGGACAACATGGGTGTATGTAAGGTTTACCCCCTGGCCCAAACAACAACTTAATTATATAAATACACATAGGGGAATGGACATAATTATAATTCAAGCCATTTATTATCCTCCCAACCATTCTCCCACAGACATCATCTTCATTCCTTCCTCCAAGTCATATGCTGTTTATCCAGTCTCTATATATCCTTCTTTTTCCTTTGCACTTAAATCTTGCATATCCCTGGGGGTCTAGCTCAAGTTGCATCCTCATCATGTCCGAAAAATGAACACCAAATATATTGTTCAAGGCTCTGAATTCTAATTCCAGTTCAGCTACTATTTATGGGACCATAACCTACTTAACTTCTCCAGGCCTCAGTTTTTTTCCTCTCTTAAAAGGACTGGTTGCACAAGATCAGGGTTTCTTAATTGTTTCTATTTCCTGGACCCCTTGGTCAGTCTGGTGAAGCCTATGGACCCTCTTCTCAGAATCATGTTTTTAAACACTAAAACTAACATATATAATATTATAAAGGAAAATGAAGACATTGAAGTAATGGTTAAAATTAAAATAAAAAAACAGTTCAGATATCCCAGGTTAAGTGGTCCTTTATGAGATCATCCATAATATCATCTCCAGGATCATAGAGTCAATATCTTAGGAAATCTCTACTATGAGAGCTACTTATTTAAGTGCTTTATCCTAGGAAGAGAGTATAGCTTGGTGGTATAGTAGATAATTAGGCGGTCCTGAGTTCAAATGTGACCTTGGGCAAGTCATTTAGCCCTTTTTACCTCTGTTTCCTCATCTATAAAATGAGCTAGAGAAGGAAATAGCAAATCATTCCAGGACTTTTGGCTAAGAAAATTCCAAACAGGGTCATGAAAAGTCAGATATGACTAAAAACAATTGAACATAAACTGGAAAGAGACTGTGTTTTTATAATCCCCTATACTCAAGTCCCTGAAATGAGCACTTTTTTTATGGAAGAGACCAATACACAGAAAAGTGCTTAAGAAGACATTTGAAACTTCTCGGGGACAAGATATCATTGTAGAAAAGATTTTGGTTTAGGAAACAGGAGATCTGAATTGTGGTTCTAGAATCTATGGATAAGTCACTCAAGTGAGTCTCACTGTTCTCATCTGACAAAGGGGGATAATTATATCCCACTACTACTTCACAGGTTTATTGGGAGGGAAATGCTTTGCCACCACACTTAAAGAGCTATAGAAATGAGAGTTATTATTGCCTGGGAAAATTGGTCTGAATACAAGGCAGGCCATATTGGAAAATAGAGCTGCAAGGAGGAAATTTGATTTTAGAATCAGACTGGGCTTTCCCACGTTGTTCGCACAATGTTCAATTCAAAGACATTTTGCAGATGCCTGTAATTTCCTGCCCAAGAAGTTTGCAATCAAGTTATGTCCCACAGCAAGAATTAAGGAAAGAAAACTATGGAGAAACCAAAGACAGCTCCTCCTCTTTCCTTTCTCCCCCAGACTTTCTTTGGGGGGGAGGATATTTTAGGACATAATTTAGTTTTTAAAATGTTCATTAAAATTTGTTCATTCTATTACAGGGCAGGCTCCCTATACATATAATACAATGCTTCAATGGGACTCAAGTGAACAGTATTTTAGCATGACCTGGGAGAAAACAAAACCATGGAATGTCAGATCTGAAAGTAACCTTGAACATCATGTGTTTTACCTTCATTTTACAGATGACAAAAAGTTGAAGCCCTAAGAAGTTAAGTTCTGAGAACATATGGCAGAGAATTGTCATGTTAGTTTAGCTCTCTTTCCACTCCATTGCACAAGACCCAGAGCATAGATGAAAACTGCCGTCTCTCCATTCTTGACTTTGACAATCATGTGTGCTCATCTGTAGTCACTACTGATGTCTTCCCTTGTATTTGTAGTTCCTTCTAAGGATCAGAAGCAACCCTAGCCCTTGCAAATAGACTGGGACATTTATCTCTCTTCCTAGCTCCTGCACACCAGCTCAAAGTAGGCAACTCCCCTCCACACACCATAACTTGAATGGAGGACCTGAGTGAGGAGAAGAGAATTTTCTTTCCTTTAATTTCAGGTGCTAGGTTACTTCTTGCATTGTGGGTGAATGAATGCTTAGTAACTAGCTGTGGGAGTATTGTTCCTTCACAAATCTCAAGATACTTTGGCATCATTGTCTGGGATATTGCATCTGATTATATTGTATTCTATTTACAGATGGAGAAACTGAGGCTCACAAAATTAAAAATATTGTGACTTAAGAGTTTAAAAAACATTTTGTAAACACAACTCATTTGATTTTTACAAAAAGGATTTTTAAAAACATATGCTTGAAGGGACTTTGGGGAAAAGTACACTGAAAGTCAAATGACAGAGTTGAAAGGGACCTTAGGGCATAGAATATTTGCTAAAAGAGGAAGCTCAGAATCTGCAGACCACTATCTTCTGCATCATAGGAATATTATCAGAGATTTTAGAGCTGGTCATCTAGTCCAGTTCTCTCATTTATAAGATCTCATTTACTGAAGTACCAATAAGTTGAGACCTGGGGAAGGTCACATAGGCAGTGTCAGAACAGGCATTTGGCTCCAGCTCCTCTGACACCCACATTCAGAAAACCAAGGTCAAAGTTCTCACAGTAACCCGTTCTCACAGTAGTCCCCATAATATAGTTCTCCATACTACTATGGGGCAACTTCTTTCAGTTTCCTCACTGAGGTAATAAGATGGAAAAGCAGATAGGTCTTTGAAGATGGAATCAGGAAGAGTTGAGTTGAAATTCAGTCTCAGATACTTTTTAACTCTATGACCCTGGAAAAACCACTTAACTTCTGTCTGCCTCAGTTTCCTCATCTGTGAAACAGGGAAAATATTAACATCTACCTTACACAGTTGTTGCAAGAATAAAATGGGACAATATTTGTAAAACACTTTGTAAACCATAAAATCCTATGCTATCTATTATTATTTGGAAGATTAGAAAGTTAGATCAAAGTTATTCTCTACATCTCTTTCAAATCTAAAATTCTATGATGTTTTTTTTACTTTTTCCAGTGTGAAAAGTGATTTTCAAAAAGAGTTCATTTATTTATTTATTTATTTGTTTGTTTTGAATTTTACAATTTTCCCCCTAATCTTGCTTCCCTCTCCCCACCCCCCAGAGTAGACAGTCTGTCAGTCTTTACATTGTATGGTATACATTGATCTAAGTTGAATGTGATGATAGAGAAATCATATCCTTAATGAAGAAAAATAAAGTATAAGAGATAGTATATTTTTTTTAAAAAAAGAAACTGTCTCTTTTGAATCCTGAAAATGTTAATGACAAGTGAAGGTCAACCATTATTTGATAACTCAATCAGCCCATGAAGGCAACTACTCAGAATAACTGAGTTACCATCTTTCCAGAATCACTAATGCTTCACCTATCACTGGGTCTAAAATGAGAAATTAAGCCCCTAAAATGACCTGAGCAGCTGAAAGAGATATAAGATCCGTCTTCAAAGTTGAAGTATTTTATTCATAGGAAGGCCTCTCAAAAACTCAGCCAGAACCTTTCAGTGTGGTGTAAATGGAAAGAACACATATCTTAGAGTCAGAAACTTGGTTTGGGGTCCTAGATCTGCTGCTGTTACCCTGAACTAATCTTGTCAGTTTTCTGGCCTTTAAATTCCAAAAGTGTAAAACAGAAGTAATTCCTTCACAAGAAAGTATTTTGCAGACTTTCAAGTACTCTGAAACTGGGGGAATATGCCTTTCAGAATTTATGCCCCATTCCTCCACTAATCTAAGATCAAGGCAGTGAGGTGATATAGTGGATAAGAGTATCAACCCTAGAGTCAGAAAGAGTAATATTCCCGTGTTCTAATCTGAAGACATTTCCATCCCAAATGTTCAAACAGACTATTTGGGATGTGTGTGTGTGTGTGTGTGTGTGTGTGTGTGTGTGTGTGTGTGTGTGTATGTGTGTATTTTTTTTAAAATTGTGATAGTATTTTATTTTCTAATTACATAGAAAGATAGTTTTCAACATTCTTGAAGAATTTTCTACCTCTCCTTCCCAAGACAGGAAGCAATATGATGTGCATTATACATTCACAATCTTAGTAAACTTATTTCCATATTAGTCATATTGTGAAAGAAGACGCAGAACAAAAATAGGAAAACTAAAAGAAAAAAACATAAGAAAAAATAGAAACAGTATGCCTTGATCTGCATTCAGACTCCATAGCTTTTTCTCTGAATGTGGATGGCAT